>NC_079345.1:10032500-10065000 GCF_029582105.1 Oenanthe melanoleuca
TTGAAATTCAATCAAGGGCATTAAAGTGTAAACCAGTTGGAAAAACAAATTGCTTAGGGAAATAATTTTCTTAAACAACAACAAACAAGCAGTGGTAATCTTCTTACAGAAATTAATGAAGGGAAAACCCCCTCAGCTTGGGTGGATAATGATCCTTAGCTATCATGTAACAAGCCTAGAAGGTTTAGGGAGAAGGTGAAAATTAAGAAAGCTGGATTAAACTGAACTTCCAAAGGAACAAAAAGAAATTCAGGATAAAGATCAGTTCTCCCACTTTGAGATTGAAAAGTAGTTCTGAACTAAAAAAAGTCTAATCCTTTATGCAAACCTGGTTTAAAAGTTAAGTTTTCGGAATGTTTTTTATTTCTACAGTGTAGCTAATAAATGAAATATTTAAAAATAATTCAGACAATTATCTTGTTAACAGTAATTTTACACAATGAAAGCTTTTTCATCAGGTAGAGCTATAAAACTGGTAAATGTGAAAAAAAAATTACCTTTATCTTCTCATTATTGTCTTTAATGCTTATTCTTTACTAATTAATCTCTTCAAATTATTTAACCACAAAATTGAGATCTCTTCACATTAGGGCCTACCCCAGAGGATATTCATGAGGGACTTCCTGATTACTTAACAAAATTTAATTAGTTTTCTCAGTACCTACATGTTTATCTTTTAATAATGATAGGAGCTACCTTCACTTCCACCGAGATACTCAACTTCCATTTCAGTCGGTCCTCACTGAAAGAAATAAGGTGCTGATTTATTTATTATGCCATATATATTTTACTTAAAAATGTAAATAGGTATTTCAGTAAAAGTTTTTAATCATCCTATTTCTGTTTAGATTTGGAAAAGAGCATTGAACACTGCAGTTAATTATCTCTTCCTCTACCAAAAAAAAAAAAAAAAAAAAAAGCATTCAAGTCATCTTCTGACTTTTTCCTTATCTTAAGGCTTATCATTGCTCCAGGTTTGTTTTAAGTCAGGGGAAGTGCTGAAAAGCAAAGTGATAGAAATACGTGTTCTGTAACTGTTAGGACAGGTGGAACAATTCTGTCAAAATATCACATGAAAGCTTTGCTAATTAAATGAAAAAGAGGTATTTGGGGATCTGTGCTGTGTCTCTAGGCAGACCCTGGGGGAAGCCAGTTGGCAGTGGTCACCTCAGCTCAATCCTAACTGTGGGAGCTGTAGGTGGATGCTCCTTTAGGCTCCAAGCCCACAAACACTTACAGGCACTCTCAGATTTATGGGACAATTTGCAGTGCATCAAGTTAACTGCAGACTCAGGCATGCCTTTGCAGGAGTGGGGCAGTGCTGTGTCTAGTCACACATAGCTCACACGTTTTCAGAGGAATGGTAACATCAGGAGGTGTAAGAATTTCAGGGTACCTACTCAACAGATCTGAAATGTCTAACAGGTGGTGTGAAGCCTGCTGAAAAATGTTATTTAATCTTGAGTGATGAGGGGCAGAGTGCAGGAGCAAATTGCCTTTAAAATCAGAGCAGTAATATTTATTTTAAAGATTTGTACCGTGACATCACCTTGCCATTAAGCCTGATGTCCTCCTTTCGCGGAATTTCTCCTGGCCTATTCTCAAATACATTTAAAGTGTTAAGTAATATGAAGTCAATGAAGCTCATGATACTTTAAAGTTCTTAGAGACTGATTGTTTTACATTTCGGTGTAGATTAGATCAGACTGAGTAGAAGTCACTTCATATGAAATATCCTCGAGTGTGTAATCGTTTGATTTAATTTTGTAGCCTCAATCTAGAATTTAAGTGAGAAGAGTGAAATAAGAAGACCTTCACATTCACTTCATTGAATCTCTTTTCATGGCTTGTCAATAATTCCTTATATGAAGAGATATACAGGAAATTGTATAAATTTTGAAATCTTGAGTAGCTGTCTAATATATTCCTGTTAAAATCTGTTTATTTCTTTTCTTTCTAAAAGAACTTTAAAAAGTGTCAGAAGGATTTTCTAAAATCATCCTTAAAGTAATGATCATATCAATCTTTACAGAGTTTTTGGAAAAAAGTCAAGCTTTCAAAAGGCAGATCTCTCAAGTTTGAAAAAAAAAATACATTCAATATAGCATTTTTAAAAAGCTGTTTCTCTTTCAACCATATTAATATAGAAATATAATTATACTAAATCATGTTTCTTTAAAATTATCATATTTACAGTCCTTATCTGATTCCTGTATCTATAACCTTGAGCATTTCCAAGGCTGTAGGGCAGATACAGTAGGGCAATGCAGTCACCTTTGTTTCACAGTCAGGGACCTGGAGCACAGAGAGTCTCAAGTCCTGACCCTCAAAGACTTTTTAGGTGCTTAATACATTTCTTACAGAAAACTAGAATTCTTACTTATTTTCATTGAGAGTTAGAAGCTTAACGGGAGTATGTTTTTTAACCACATTTGAGTATGTTGACCTAAATGATAAAGATATTTTCATAGAATAGGGATTTAAATCTGATTTCCCAAATCTTAGGCTGGATGCTTTAGTTACTGGGCCCCTCTTTCCTGTAGCCATGCTCCTGCAGCTTAAGCCCCAATACTACTGTAAAGTAGATGAAACTAAGATAGGAATATGTTCATGGTTAGTAGTGCAAATTTCCTTTCTACCCAAAAAACGGTACACCTTGTATTTTCTGATTTGTTTCAGTGTCTAACAAAATCTAGGCATGAAGCAAGAGGCCATCCTAATAAATATGAATACATCCATCCAAATAATGCCCAGCCAAGTCCAATTCCTAGTAATTTTGAATTCAATGTGAGATTCAAGTCAAGCAGCTTTGAAAATAAAAAAGATAATAGTTTAAAGATTTTTGAACACAAAGGTGAGGTAAATGTAATAGCATCTATTCATCCTAGAAGTTTTCTAGCACAACTGTCTATCATTTTTAAGTGCCAAATAAAGTTAACAGATCATGGGGAGCCTCTTCAGCATTTGTGGCGGTAATTACATGCCAAGAGAAGCTCTGTTTACAAAAGTTCAGATTTGCCCACCTGCTAAAGGAAGGAGTTAGTGCATCCATGGAGCTTGGGCTGTTCTTCAGCAGCCAAGACTTACTGATAAGTGGGAAATGTTGGCTCTTGCAATTCACTCACAACAGGGAATGTTTTCATGCTCCTTTTATTGATCCACAAAGCACAAGGAGGGCTTGGCTTTGAGAAACAATCCCAGTACTCCAGACATCCAAAAGTAGGAGTGATAGCAAGAAATAACATATGTTCTAATAAATGTTTTGTATGCTGGTGGCTCAAGTTTGGGTGGAACTAAAACCATCAAAGATCATTTACCAGGTTGAAATTGTGAGACTCTCACCAAAAGGCTCCAGCTTTCTATAGGAAACCTCTGTCTAGTTTAGCAGGAACTCCTGGATGATTCCTGAAAGTGCCTGTAGAGTTCTAACTGCCAGGGTTTTTTTGCTGATTTCTGTTTAATGCTGTGTTTTGTGGGCTACTTCCTGCTAGGGGTTTCCTAAGTTCCTTACTACTGCAGAACTGGCTGTTCTGGCTGAGAAAAAAGATCAAGTTTGAAGGAACATCCTAAATTAGATGTTGTATTTAGGTCAGATAGATCTGTATAATGGACCACAAAGGAACAAATTTAAATAAAAGGTCATATATCTCTGTTTTCTCACCACTATCTGAGTACCTTATTTCAGGACTGCGAAAGCATTCCAGTAGTATCTTGCTTTAGGAAAAACCCCTCTCAGAGACTTAAAATTATTCATGGCCATTTGTGAAGTCTAGGTACCCTTCTGCAAATCAGGACCAGTGGTGTGAGCCTTGAGTAAAAGGGAAGTAAATAGCAAAAAGAAATACTAGCATGTATATGCTTTTGGTATAATTGTATGTGTAATATACTTATAAAGTGTAGTTATTTCAATTTTACCAATGACGGAACAAAGGCACAGAAAATTAGGTATGTCATGTGAGATAACACAAGAGTTTAGAAACAAAATTGCTTTATTTTGCTTTTGTAAGCTGTAAGAAAGTTGCCCTATACTTCTTTTTTGCTCATAATATTGCATATATGATCACTCAAATATTTTCCTAGCATGAATTTTATGTACCTTCATTATCCAGTTGAACAGAGTTAAAAATCACCCATAGTCTGTGCACACTGCAAATCCATACTTTGGGAAGCAGTTTTGAAATATCTCATATGTCTGATCTTTTTTTAAAATATAATTGTCAGTTAATTCACTAACACATTTAATAACCTATACAATGCATAACTATTACTGCAGACTGTAACCTCAATTTTTCACATATATGGGCTTTCTTGTATATTAGTCTAAGGAAAAGTAAAGATAGGGCATAGAATTTCATAAATAATAGTGCTTGAGGCTGCTGCCCAAGTTGTGAAAATGACATGAAGCTTTAAGGACTTTATGTCCTGATCAAGAAGGAATGCTTTAATAAGCATCCATGTTAGAGGGTTTGTGCTGTGTAAGCTTGGTACAGACCATATGGGCAAAAAGGCACATTGTGTGGCGACAACTGCCCTGCTTGTCATCCCCAATCATACTTGCTCTAATCCTTGTTTTAATTTACTCTGCGTGTACAGCACCAATCCTGCCAGTGCGGTCCTTAGGGTCCCTTCATTCCTGCCATTTATGACAAGGAATATGCAAAGGCACAATTATTCATCCACTAAGGTGACAGAGAAGGGCTCTGCTTGGGAATATGTTCCCAGACTTGCAGCATCATAATGTCAGTTGTTAAAGCACTTTGCAGTTGCAAACAATTCTTGAGAGACTTTTTTTTTAATATAAAAAATTTTGAATGCAGAAGTGCTAAGACTAAATGAATCCTTATTGATTAAGCAGTGCAATGCTGGAAAGTTTCAAGAAATAACATTCTTCATACTTTATCTTTTATTCAAATGGGATAAATGGGATGTTTATTGTCATTCCCCTTCCACTTAATTATTGTGCTCTTATCATTTGTTTAACTTCAGACAAAGGATAGTATGTTAAGCCACCCTTATTAAGTCTTACATACTGTATATTGTTGATATTCTGCTGTACACCACATTCCTAAATGGACAAAAAAAAAAAAAAAAAAGCCAACAAAAAACCCTCAAGTGTAGCATTCAGCCTCTCAAGTCCATGATGTATTTCATTTGCTACGGTCAGAGCAATTTTAACAATGCCTTTCATTTTCTTATAGCCTAAAATGATTTTCTTTCTGTGAGGCCATTCTCCAAAACTTCTCTTCCCTTTTCAGGGTATCATTTGCAATTTAAAGCTAACCTGGTGAGTGTACTCACAATAGGCTTGCCCATAAAATGGTTCAAGGCCTGCCTGCATGCCTAATGAGGTTGATGTTGAGCTATTTAGCTCTTTGTCCTTCCATAATATCTACTTAATGCAGTTCAATGGGAGTGGATTGTTAGAAGCATTAAAGATTCTATTAAGTCTTTACTAAAGCCACTCTATTCTAGTCCAGCTGTATAGTGGCAAGAGCATTAAATTTGAGAATGTAGTGGGAACAAGGGGCCTGAAAAAGCACCTATAAAAAAAGGACAAATTTCCTAACGAAGTAAGACCACACTCAATTTAAGACCTGTTACTTTTGTATCTAGATCTAAAGACTTTCTCAATGTGCATCTCACAGTGTTCTGAATTAACTCTCTGAATTAATTTCCCTTAATGGATGAACAAGGTACAGTTTAAATCTTCATTTATTTTCAATGCACGTGAGTAGATTTTTGCTTTGCCACACTATTGAAAACAAATAGTATTATGACTAATCTCAGAGAAACTACCAAAATCTTGCAAAGGCCTCCTTTCAAATAACATTTACATACAATAGATTTTCCCATTTGCTTAAATACTGTAATAAGATTGGTCTGGTTCAGAAATTCAGAAATCTCTGCACTTTGATGGAAAGATAAACAATGCTTCTGACAAAAAAAAAAATATTCATTCAATGCCTTGTTTTGCTTAAGGGTTAGCTTTTTTATCAAGACTGTATGGTGCTAGCCACCAGCACCGAGACGAAAAAAAAAACGCAGAAGGGGTAGAATGGCCAGGATTTCACACAGTTGGCATTGACTTGGCTTGAAGAGGCAAGCACTAAGCTGTCTTTTCAACCATAGTAAAAACCCTCCATCTGGCCACCCTGAAACTCTGTTAGCTTGTTCAACTCGCTGTCGGCTGATTGGGCTTTGTGAAGCAGAAGTAACAACATCAATAGTATAAACCCTTGCCACTTGAGAGTATTACATTTCATTTCATGCTTGACTTAATCAAAACTGGGGAAATGAAATTTACACCTTTTTGATGTTCTTTTCCCTGCTGTTTAAGGAGAAGAATCTTAACCCATTTGATCTTCACATGCACCCAATAAATGACCAAATATGCCAAGCTGCCAAAAGCAGACGGCTGCCAGTTGCCAGTTTATGTCAGGTCACTGTGAGAGAGCTGAATGCAGAAGGTCTTGAGTTTCATACCAAATACTTTGGTTTGCAGCACGGTATTTTGGTTGCAGTGTCAACAATTTAGCTCCCCTCCCTATTAATATTAAACTATTATAAAGAAAGCAGAAATGTCATTTTTCTTTTTGTGGAGGGAAATGTGTTAGCAGCCGGCTGTTGCGTGACAGTCAGGAGAGAGTGACAGAGATGAAATGAAGCTGGGTTGGAATTGCTTCTTCAAACCCTTGACATTTGTTCCTTTCTTTCCTGGCTCTGATCTACACGATATACAGAGTTGTTGTTGTTTTTCCTGCTAATAACAAGACAGTGCAGAGCTGGATTAGAGATTGAGTGAGTGAAAAATGGGACTAGTGATAAGGTTTTCCCTGTGCCTGGGGGGAGGCTCATTAAGTGGGAGATCAGATCACTACAAAATACATACATGAATAAAACCAACGACTAACAAAGTTCGCTCTGCAACTTGCTGATGGAGAAGGCGTTTGATTCAGCATGCTGGGGCCTGGGAGGAGGATTTGCTGCTCACTTTGCTGCCGAGTTTGGACAAGTGGCTTGGCCTCGGTGCCCAGCGCGGGTGTTGGGGCGGGTGGGAGATGTGTGTCAGCACCTGCATGGGGCTGGGTCCGCATGAAAAACACACACACAGACACAGAGCAACAGGTCCTGCCTTCCCCAGGGACCTCTCGCCTTTTGTCAAGGGGCCACATTTATGACTTGATGAAAACATTTGTAATAGATCATCAAATACTGACACATTCTGCGGGACAATATCCCGTTTGTTAAATATAAATTAACATTAACACAGATCCCCATCGCAGAAAGGCAAAGGGTTTTGACACCTTTTCAGCAGGACAGGCCGGGCCCCAGCAAAGAAAGCCGAGGGCCTGTAAAGGAACTTGTCCCGAATGGTGATCCTCAGGCTCTTGTGTGACAAGGTACATAGTTTCTATTCAGGAACAGGCAGATTATCGGTTACTATAGTTTCCCTAATGCTCAAATGGAGCTGAGGCCTAAGCTGAACAGAATAGGTTAAAAGGTGCCGATGTTTGGGCCTGCGAAACCACATGTTGAGAGTCAGAGACCAAACAACACAAAGAGCACATCTCTCCGGTCTTTGATGTCTTCTCTGAGGG
The DNA here is from genome assembly GCF_029582105.1 of Oenanthe melanoleuca. Lineage (NCBI taxonomy): Eukaryota > Metazoa > Chordata > Aves > Passeriformes > Muscicapidae > Oenanthe > Oenanthe melanoleuca. Next base: position 10,040,099 of record NC_079345.1, read on the forward strand.
ACGCGGAGTGAGAAAAATGCAGCCGTGCCCCCTGGCCCAGCGGCAGGACAATGTGGCGGTGTGGGAGTGCGGGTGGAGCTGGGCTGCAGCACAGACACCGGCCTGGACAGCTCAGAACCCCTCACCACCGCACAGCTCCCCGTGTTTGTCCCTGTGGGTGTCCAATGGAGCTGAGCCTTCCCTGGGCTGCAGCACAGACACCACTCAGAACCCCTCACCACCGCACAGCTCCCCGTGTTTGTCCCTGTGGGTGACCAGTGGAGCTGGGCCTTCCCTGGGCTGCAGCATGGACACTGTTCCTTTCAGACCCCATCTCCACTGCACAGCTCCCCGCGTTTCTCCCCCGTGAGCCACGCACTCCAGTCTTCAGCACACTCAAACTTAGAATCTTGAAGCACTAAGTTTAACTAGACTTAATTTGCTGTTCTCTGTATTTGTTTCTATTTATCCTGTTCTTTAGCATTTCCTTTGTGTTGTGTGCTTTAAAAACTCTTTACAGCACTTCAGCTAGCAGCTTTTTATTTGCCTGTGTGCCTCAGTGTCTGCTCTGAATCCACTGCGGGGTTGGTGCAGCGGCTGCTCTGTGCTTCCTGCATGAATCACTGATTCTGCCCTTTTTTCCATTTGTGAGTATACAGTGTTTTTAAGCAATTCATATTCACCATGAAAATGTTCCATGTAGGATATCCCCTGATAGCACAAGTGATGCTTTTGCATTTTTCATAAGAAAGATTAAAATACCCACTCCTTGTGCTCACGTTATAGGTCTCCTCTGTTCTGCTGCAACTCAGTTTAGTATTTTAATTTTTTATTAAAACTCTCATGAGCAAGATAAATGTGCATTGGCACTAAAGGGAGACTGCTGGCTTTGATAGGTTATATTGCCTCAATTTGCTGCTGCTCTTTAAGTATTCCAGCACTCAATGTCCGAGTATTATGCAAAGCAAAATTAATCAGCACCTGCATCTTTTAAAATAATAGAATTCATGAATTCTAGTTTTATCAGTGTTATTGTAATTCTGATTGTCGTCAGTTCTTTATACCATTATAGAAAAATATCTAATTGTAACAACTGTATTCCTATAGTGAACATATTACTTGAATTCAAACCCTAACAATGGCAATAGGATAACTGTCCTTGAATTTGAGCCTTTTGTGATACATCAATAGGCTTACAATGTGCTGAATTAGCAGGCATATTAATGGGCAGATGCAGCACCAGCCCATTCTTTTTACCCAAATCTTCTTATGCAAATACCCCATGAATCCAGTTCAAAGAGCTAGCTTTAAAATGAGCTTCTACACACATTCAGATGGGTCCTTTCACAACTGCAATGGGACTTAGATAGAAAGTGACATGAGAAAAGTTTAGACACTTGTTTTTATAACTGAACATGATCTTGTTATCATAATCTGATACTGGTAACTGGCATGGTCTGGTTGTAGAATTTTAAGCCTTTAACAGAGGGAGATAATCTAGCCCTTTGTGCTACAATGTACTGAATCCTGCACTTGGTGAAAGCTATCAATGAGAATCGCAGTTCATGCTTTTTCAAACAAAACTTTTTCATGGTAAAAGCTTTTATCCTATGATAATTACTTAACTGATTGTAGCGGTGCCTTTAACATCAGTGAGCTCATAACAAGGACACATAAAAAAGGCTGCGTTATTTTAGAATAAATAAATTATCAAATAAACAGTTTTTGTTTGCTTGTTGAATATGGTAATGAGGTCATTATTAAAAATGCTAATTCACGGCATCATGGCTAGTACAAGTTAATGTATTTTATGATCTTTCTTTTGTTTGCTCTGTTTCTTGTGATTGTTTCTCATCAACAGCATCTGGACAAGAATGGTTTAAATGATTTAATTGCAAATTTAGGAAAACCTGCCAAAGGAGAAAAAGGATAATAGTTCTATTAGATTGATAATATTGAAGCCCCTTCCTTTAGTGTTAATTTTAAATTTGTCTGCAATTTCAGTCAAAGCCTATGGTTTTCTAGGTGGTAGATTGAATTTTTTTAAACTGTCTATAAGTCCAAAAGCTGGTGAGAAGGAATTTCGTGTTGACATTTCCCATACATGCTGACCAAGCTTCATTAAAGCAATGCTTCCTACAGAATATTCTATAGGAAGCATAAAGACAACTGAGAATCGATTCTCAGCTGGAGCAAATTGGCATAACTAATTGACTTCTGTGAATCTGGTCAACACTGTTTCAGCCTTGGCCAGTGTGTGGAGTTGATAGATGTAGATAATTTAAACTACATGAGATTATTGCAAAAAATGAGAGGGGAAATAATCTGCTCTTTTATCATTGCATTTAGGTAATCATAATATGCATTAGACTAGTCATGTACAGCATTATCACTTGGTTTATTACTTATAATTTTTTTCTGAGATGAGTATTTATATTGTGTTCTGAAGCATTAATGAGGTGATTCTTATACCAAGAACCTTGGTGCTATAGATGAACATAAAAGCCAGCATATCTCATGCAGTTATTTTTAGACTAATACAAGGCTTTAATGTAGACGCATACTGGTTAAAATATTATGGGTTGCACTTAATGGCCTTCATGGAGGAATGCTTTATTACATAAGAGTTCCAGATTCTTCTGGACAGTTTGTGTTTCAGCATTAATTAGGAGCATTATTTTGGAACATTAAACATTTGGCCAAAGCTTTGATTTTTAGTATTGTTTTCTATTTTCTGTAAACCTGCAAGAGGAAACTTATATGCTGAAAGAACATGTCAAGTAAATAATGTATGAGTACATACAGGGCTTTATTCTGAATTCTGATATATGTAAGTCACCTCTGTCTCAGAAATTGATTTAGCTTTATCACACTTAGACTTTGATAATTAACTGCTTAATTTTGTTTGTCTGTTTTTGTGATTTTGTCTGTTTGTTTGGTTGGTTGGTTTTGGTTTTGTTTGTTTGGTTGGTTGGTTGGTTGGTTGGTTGGTTTGGTTTGGTTTTGGTTTTGTTGGGGTTTTTTTGCTTTGTGGATTAATCTGAAGTGATCAAATGAAGTTATATTTTCTTGCCCTTTTTGCTGTATCTGGTATTTATCATGTATGGTTTAATCATAGTTTGGAAAAAGATGTGGAAGGAAATCAGTGAAGGAGAACACTGAAGGGGTGAAGTGTCAGAGGTAATGCAGTAGAGAAGCATAAAAGGGCTAAAACAGTAAAATGCCTGCAGGGCAAACTGCATGGTAGAGCAGTGGAAAGAGAGAAAGATGGGGAATCATCTAGAACATCAGTATCAGACTGTCAAACTGTAAGTAATGTAAAAGAGGAAAGGAAATTTTGTGTAAATTAATGGCAGATAGCATCATCTAGGGAGTAGAACAAATGAAAGGAAACTTGGAAATTCTCAAGAATGTGTAACTTTCTTGTTATTTTCCTGCAGTTCACCAACATAGAGTTCATGTTTCACAATGTCAACATTAACAAAAGACAAGGTAAAGCAGATTGTACAAGCAAAATTCAGCCTCATTAATGTTTCTATTGGGCTTCAATAATAAAGGGTAAAACAGAAGACGAAAGAAAAGTGTGTTGTTTTAAGAATTTATTTTTTGAGGAGTGGCTGTGAGCATGGTTTCTTTAGAAAAGCAGAATTTTAATATTCTGGCATGAAAATAAAGTCCTTAAGTCCTTTTACTCATGGAACATATATTCTCTGAAAAAGGAATTTAATGATAAAGGTAAAAGCTGTCTGCAATTTTATGTCAAATTTCCAGAACATGTTTTAAAAGATGTGCACTGTTTCTGCAAATGAAAACTGGCTAAAATATTTGCAGCCATATCATATTTGGATATTTTGCAGATTAAATGAAATGTTTTGACAGTTTGAAATAAAACCCTTTCATTTCTAGATGGCATTTTTCCATGAAAGTGAAAATAATGTATCTCAGAGAAAAGGGTTTCAGTATCATTCCTTGCTCTGCTCTTGGTGACTTTTACGCATTTTTGTACTTTGAGAAACTGGGATAAGTATGTATTCTGGTGCTTTGAGGAACTGGATCCTACAGTGTTTGAGATAAGCCTTAGTTTGTCCTACAGACAAAGCTGAAATTCATCCTCAAGATATTCAATTTCTTGATTTTGTCTTTTTCACATCTGGTGCTGAAAGAATAGTTTCATGCCTGCTTTTCTATTTCTTTTTGTGCATAGGAGGATTAATTTTTTTTTTAAATGCTCATTTTTCAAACCTCATTCCAGGGAAGAGTTTGGCATGCTTTGGGCCCTCTGAGCAAACCAGTGTTTTCTAACTACAGGTGTTCACCCAGCAGTAACGTTGCACTGCAGTGCATTCCAACCAGAACAAAAAAATGAATTATACTCACAAAATATGCCAATGTTCCCAGTCTTGTGCCTTCATCAGGGACAAAATGTTAGTATACTCTGCTAAATCCAAGTCAATGATAAAAGAATCATGAGAAATGCGAATGGAATTGTTTTTCTGCCAAGTGGAGTGCAATGAGGCTTTACTGTTTGATGAACATCTGTAAATACCCTGGATTCCCCCATTGCATTCGTGCTGTGCAGGTGGTAATGCTGGTGATTTCTCTCGAACATCACCAGAGTTGTTATTACACTCAGTTTGCTGCAGTCTTATAACTTCTCTCAGCTTTTCTTACCTGCCAGGTATTAGATGTGCAATACCCTATAGCAAATACAACTACAGCCTAAGTAAATCTCACCTTTTCTCTGTAATTGCAGAGCAGAATTTTATAGCAAAGCCAGCATTCCTCCCATTAAAATTCCATCGAGGGGATTTCTGTATGCAGGGAACACCTCAGAACTGACTGCCCTCTTCCAAGTCGTACAAGAAGTTAGTGGTAAGTTTGACAATGCAACCCAAATAATCTTATTCAACATGTGGTTCAGATTCTGTCTTTCACTTATACCTGACAGGTGGAAAAGAAAAGAATTATTTCCTTAGAAATAAATAGCTTCTCTTTTCTGAGATGTTTACCCTCATAGCACCAGGGATTCACATGGAAATGTTAAGCATGGGATCAGATTAAAAGCTATCATGTAGCAGTATGGGTTTTTTGCATGGATATTGGTATAACTTTTGAGTCTGCATGTAAGCACAGTGCTACTTGTGCCTGAGGGATAAAGTAGTAGCAGAGGAGAAGTTCCCTGGATCCACTAGCCATTTTCTCTGGGAAACACTTGGCACACTAGGAGAGGAGTTCAGTCATTGATTTAGATATAAGGAAGGTATGATTTCATGAGATCACCATGGCCGTGAGGCTTTCTTTGTCTTTTTTCATGCTCTGGTTTAGTTTGAAATAAGGGTGAAGGTATTCATAACAGTAGATCTGTGTTAGGCCAGCACCATGATCAGATGTGAGGTCTGGTGCATGAATGCCAGTCATAAAATATCTTGGGTTGGACAGGACCTTAAAAATCACCCAGTTCTAGCACAGTTAGCTCAGAAGGTTTAAGGAAATAATTGCTTCACTGCTTGTGATAGACCTACAGATGCATAGCTGCTAGGGTTAGTCTTAGTCTACAACTACAAATGCAGAGTGACAGGGAGAAGAAGGGAGATTGGCTTCTTAATCCAGTGTCTCTAAAACAGGATGGAAAATAAATTTGAACATGTTAAAATAATTCAAATTACTGAAAACTCTCTGTTGAGTACTGAAAAACATGTAAAATTATTATTGCTCCCGAGGCAACCTATAAATAACATTACTGGATTGGCTGAATCCAAACATAAAATATTTTCTCCTTGGTTTTTAAAGCCATTGACAGATACAATAGACACCACAAGCCAACTCTTAATCTTGGGTTTAAGATTTAGATTTGTTCTAGATGTTAGAATTAACCCTGGTTAGAATACATGATGGATTTCTATTCTAACAGAGAAATATCCCCTCTTCAGAAGAAATCCCCTTCTTAAATCATCTAGTCTGTGACATCCCCTTAATCCCTTTATTTTTCTTGAATTTAGCATAAATACTTCCCTTTCTTCCACCTCCATCTGTTTGTTCTACTTTTTTGCCTTGGTTCCTGTCAATGATGCATGGAGCTCTGTTTTCAGTCAGAAGGGCATTAGCTAAAGCAGTAGTTTCCCAGAGTTGGTGCCAGAGAAGTAGACTGAATGTCTTGAGAATGGTGAAAGACATAAATATACAGGGACACATATTGATCTGTATGCATGTGGGAGTGGAGACGGATGGGTGGGTAGATGTACACTCACACAGATAAATAATACAGCCAGTGAATGTACATACCCAGCTATTGGAAAAGTCAGAGAATTCTAAAATGCTCTCACTAATAGTCTGGTTAATGAATACAAATGCAGTGCAAACTCAAGCAAGCTTAATGCTTACAATGGCTTGTTCCCAGGCATCTACAGAGTGATAAGGAGGAGAATTAACATAGGATTATCATATTTTACACATAGGCATACTTGCCAATCCTTTTAAGAATACTTTAAGGACAGATCTAGCATCTAAGTATTTGGAAGTAAAAATCTCTAAATATAGACTGTGCAAACCACTTAGCCATAATTCTTCTGTATGACAGAACTGTGAGTTCAGTTGGTTTCTGCATAATGAAATAAGCCACTTTAATTTTTAAATGTGGGAGGATAGCTGCCTATAAGCTATCCTAAATATTTAAGAAAGTTTCATTTGATTAACTGAGCCATATTTGGCACTATGAAGAGCAATCCACAGTTTTAATACTATCAACAATTGGTTTTCAAAATGAATGGTAAAAATGATGTGTGTCTACCTGAGTTTCAGGATTCAGCACATTTGTAAGGCACATTCCACAGATCTTGGAGGTTCTATGCAGGTACAATCACGTATCTATAAAATCACCCAGCTGCATTATGTAGTTGTCTGACAATGTGGGCTGTGGTTTCACCATCGTTAATATCCAATCTATGTGCTATCAAAGCACTCAGGGTAAATTTGATCTGGCTAAAGGATACTTGGGTTAGCTCACAATATGCAGTTTGTGCTGGCTGTGGTAGGACAAGCACTGTTTAATCTGGCATTAAGGCTGCTGACACTTTTTTTTTTTTGAAAGATGGCAAAGTGAGATTTTTCCATAATGTGTCTTTGTATCTTGTGACCGCAGTGCTTTTTATTTGATATTAATGATCTAAACCCATGTCTTTAGCAATTGTAAAATGTATTCTCATATAGAGCTCCTGTTAAAAATATATTTTAAAAGCCCTGTTTAAATGTGCTTACTATTTCTTTTGTTGACCTGGGGAACATAGTTGCTTTCTTTCTTTATTAATATTACCCAAATTACTTATTTTCTTAATTTATGGGAATATTTATTTTCAGATATGTTTCAGGGTAGCTTTTGGCATAAGAAAAATTACATTTAGAACATACGGGTGAGTAGAAAAGTCTTATTTCTTCAAAGTTTTTAAACTCTATTATGGATGAAAGGTTGCTTAGTGATGCTGTGTCTTGAAGGATATTGCTGTGTCATTTCTCACCTTGCTACCTCTTCAGTGTGAAGGAGAGCAAGAAGAGTAATTAGGAAAGGGCTGAGCCAAACTGCTCAGTGACAATCTAGCAAGGGGCAACAATCACAAGAGGTGCCTAGAGAAGATTCAAAGTTCATGTTAGGAGAAATGTTTCCCCTATGAAGGTATGGTAATACTGGAACAGGTTGGCCAGAGGCTCTTGGAACTTTTCAAGGTCTGGTTAGAATCATGGCTTTTTTATTATCCATGACAGTTCTTGTGGGAAGCAGAACCCTTAAAATTTGCTTTTACTAATATTTCTATGATTGTATTATACTGTACCTACACTGCAGAGGTATCAAAGTAACTTTTTGGGTGGGATTTTCACTGCAGGTGAGTTTTCTTTGCGGGTGAATTTTTTCAGTAGAATTTCAGTGATTTTGTACTAGGGCCATAATTCAGCTGTGAAATAAACCAAGTGGATCTAATACAAAAGCTGTATATTGTATAACTTATCACAACAGAGGGATCATACTAAGTATTAAAAATCCTGTTTTCTTGTTGAAACCCACCACTAAAACCAACTGTGTATATATGCTCGAAAGTCCCATTTTATTATGGACATCCTATGAGCCTTATTAAGCACAACAAAGCAAACCCTGAAAGGATAGCAAAGTGGTTCCTATCCTTTCAGCAGCAGGGCCAGTCTGAAATTTGGTATTATTTCCCAGTTAATCTTCAGTGTTAACTTTAAAATTCTTTAGTTATAAATTCAAAATATTTTGAAAGTGATAAATACCATACAGGGTCAGACCAGATGTCCTTCTGTTGTGTCCTGCTGACTCCAGCTAGCAGTGACTGCTTATCAGTGTAGGACTGGTGTGTCATCCTTTCCTTGGTTTATCTTTCCAACAATCAGTGGTTCACTCTTCGCTGAACTAGGTGTGATCTGAGAAAGCATCTCACAGCAGCATTCAGCACTTTTCATGTTTAAACCCATCGAAACATAGTATTAATTATGGTGGTGCATCTAATGCTGCTGGCATCATCCTCTGATGGATTTTTCCAGAAGACTCAGCCACCAGATGTTCATTTGGTCAGTTTCCAAGAGAAATATGCTCCTCTATACATCTTTCATTTGGCATTTAGTGACGTACTCACAGCAATGTTCATGCAATTAAAAATATTTTGGTTGGGTTTTATTTGTAGGGGTTTTGTTATGTTTGTTTTGTTTCATTTTGTTTTTTGGGGTTTTTTTGGGGGAGGTGGTGTTAACACAACAATGAGGTCAACTGTGTTTACAGAAATTGCATCAGGCAATGACTCAGTCTTGGTCTCTCTTCAGCTGCTCTGAGTTCTCACCCAAATGTTTTTTAACAGTTTTGGTCACTTTTGATTTATGAGACATGATTAAATAAGGAAACTACAGCAGCAGAAAGTGTCTGCTGCTGTTGGGGAAGCACAAGCCCTGGAAGCTGGCGGATGTTGGCTCTGCAGCAGATCAACCTAACTGTAGCAAAGGTCATCCTCTAATGGAAAGGAAAACAAAAATAAAACACTCCCATTCCGCCATGAGGAGATACTGAGCTACCAGGGGGAGGGAGAGCTCCTGTAATATACTGCTGTGCCCCTTGTGCTGTACAGATATTTATGGTCCTTTACTTCTCCTTCCTCCCACAGACAAATTACAGAGTCAGCTGGTCCTGTGATGGCCTGAGCAATAATGAGATGAACTCTTGCTCAGCCTCTGTCCTTGGTGGGATCCAGGACCCAGCCTACTCTGTGGTGGATCCCCAAGTCCTTGTCTCCTTCTGTGATACCAGCTCATCCCTTGACTCACAAAGGGCAACCTTCAACTAGAGGTCTGTGAATGATCCTCTGCTCGATTCAGTCTGAAGAGCTCAAGAGAAGCTTTGTTGTGGACAGAGGCACAAGAATGGGGAGACCTGCCCACCTCCAGCCATGCTCTCCCTGTTTGATGGCACTGGTATGTCACAGACAGTGAAAAACTCTGAATTTTCTTGATTTCCAGGTATGGCAATGCTCTTCCTTTACAGTTCCTCTATGGCATGCAGGCAGCTAAATGCTGTGTAGTTGGCACCAGATGAAGGAGTCTTTTCAAGAAATCCCCAGTTCAAATGACAGGAGCAAAGGATTTGCAGTATGGAGGACTTGAACTTTTATTGTCAGGGAGGCATCTCTCTTGAGATGTTTCTTATTTTTCTCATTTATTGTTCAATTAGTTTTCATTTTTTATAACTACAGTATTTAAATACAGGCCTTAAAATTCCCAGTGCTCTGTGGCTATGGGCTTGTGAAGGTTTTTTTTCAGGCAGTGTTTCTAGAGAAGTCTTTTCTATTTACTCAGTAAATACTTAAGTCTTGGGCAGGTGAGCCTTTGCTGTGTGGGTCCAGGATTTCAACTAAATTTTTTCATTTCCTTTTTATGGAAATTCTGTGGTCATACAAATGTTATTTCCAGAGTAAGTCTCATCTGTATTTTTCTGTTGCATGGCCCCAGTACTGGACAAGATTTCTGTTGCTCTTGTTTAAGACTGTAGTGCCTGTGTTGAAGTCAGGGAAACAGAAAAAAGTGCTTGCACATGTTTGGGGATGTGTGCACAGTGAAATTTCTATGTGTAATGAAATGAGAAATATCCCATTTTCAGTTTGCATATGCATTGCAGTGTACAGGAAAAAAAGGGACGCCTCACTTACTGATAACTGTGAGTTGACTGAGATAAGTTTTGTTGCTTGGTTAAAATAGAATACCAAATCATACTCCTTGTTATCATTAAAAGGCTGTTGTTTCACCACCTCAGCCACAGTTGCTACTAATCTGGTGTATTTCCCTCATACTTCTCATCTTTGCTTTCTATAACTCTGCACCTTCTGCCAGTGATTAATATGCAAAATTTCTGTCTTTGAGGCTAAATTAAAACCCCCAAAAATGAAAACCATCCAGATGCATTGGTTATAAATGAGGAGCTGACTCAGTGTCTGCTATGGCCATTAATGAATCTCTCCTACACTGCCTAATCATCTTGATTGCCTTACTGAATGAAACATGTGACACAAATCTTGTGCAAAATCTCATGCTGCTGAAGCACTCACTTTAGTTCTTTGTACTGTAAATGGTGATTTACTTATGGCACTTCTTCAAATGGCAACTCTTTACATTTGTGGTTTTCAGTTGAATTTTCTACCTAAACACTTAGTTTCTCAGAGCACCAATTATCTTCAAGTTTTTAATGTCCCATCAGGAAAGTCATGCCTTGGTCAGCATGCTATTTTGACTGTCCAACATGAAATCAACATTCTTCTCTCAAGAAAGAATTGGCTGAAGTGTAAAGCAGCTGCAATGGTTCTTACTTCCATAGCCTTCTGGAAAAAGGATCAGCATGGTTCTGACCAAAACAGTCATTATCTCTGCTTAATAAAGGTTCTGGGTTTAATGGAAATGCAGAAGGCTACTTAATAAAGGCTTTATTAGTAAACACTCCAGAGTTTAATAATCCTAAATTTAGTTTGTTAGCCTGTTTAAAGTAAGACTGTGGTCCTATTGTGCCTGTAGTGAAGATACAGTATTACCCTGCAGCACTTCATACTGTGAGAGTACTATGAGCTTCCTGTTGATTTTTGCAGTCTCAGGAAAAAGCTGAAGTTTACAATGGCAGTGGAAAGGGAAATGATTAAATAAGCTTTAGGAACTAAACTACTCTTCATCCTTCAAACAGATCTTTCTGGGCGTGGCTAGAAAGACATGGAGTACAATGGTGAGGAAGTCTACTAAACTCAAACTTCTGGTGTTCTCATAATTTTTACTGGCTATGGACATATTCAGTGGAACTTATTCACATTTGTTAAAAATTGAGACTGTTAACTAGGAATTAAGTACATTTTTAGCAACTTTTAGTTTCTAGTATCCTGGTTGGGGGTGGTTTGATTTGGTTTTAGGGACAGAATGGTACAAATTAGTCTGTATTGATGAAGCACATTTGTCTGAAGATTATTCCTTTAATAGGCTAGGCAGTTAATGCTTTTAAATTGTAAACTTTGACTATAGGCTTTCAACGTTTTCAAATGTGTGCTTGTCCTTTTTGTTTCATTTTAGATCTTCCTGAAAAAGGTGGTAACTAATTTTGAAGATATGCATAAAAATAAGTATTTGTCTTGGCCTTCCATCATGGTTCTTCTGCTTCTGTATCCCCATTTCCACGCAGTGCACACCTGATCAGCCCATGAAGTGCTAATGTGGAGAGCTCTCATAGCTTATCTGACGTTTTGGAGAGGACAATCTATAGGAATATTTTTTTCTTATCAACAGTGTTCCTGTTTCCAAAGATCAACACATTTTGTAATGTAATGAATTCTAATATGTGGGCAAGAGGGTGTGTTGTGCACGGAAGCCCCAGTTAGGAACTGGGCTTTGTATATACCTGTCATCCTTCAAGAGGCTGCAGTGTCTGTAAAGCATGGGGAGAGGAAAATAAGGGACCTTGGGTACAATGGTGAGCCAAGATGCAGAGCACAGAAATGGTGTTAGAGAGACAGAAAATTAAGGGGAGAAAACAATACCAAACTCAAAAGTGATAGAAGAGGAGAAAAAGAGATTAAGGGAAGGGAGAAGGCAGGCAAAAAGAAAGTAAGATTAAAAATGAAAACAATAGGAGAAGCAACATGATCACCACAAATAGGGGAAAATAACACTGGACTGGAAACTGTATTGTCTGGTGATATCCATCCATAACTGAAACATTTGTATTGTTAAGTGTTCTGAGTAGATTTCTAATCTACTTCTGTAAATGCTTTAAAATGTTAAATGCATTTGATGCAGTTGGATGAAAATGGGATTTTATTTTGATACACTTTTAGTTTTCTTTCCTAATGTTGCGATATACACAGAAAAAGAATAGGATGTGTATTAGTTCAACAGGAACTCAAGACTACTTGTTTTATATGAACAAGAGTGTTAGGTATTGTGAACTATAAAAACATTCCATTGTTAGACAAGAAGAGTTAAATGTATCGCTTTTAGCAATCTTCCAAATTAAACAGCCAGGTTTTGCTCTTCCCTCTCTCAATATGACATCATTTTGTTTATACTTAAAAGATGCTTTTAGAGGTTCATCTTGAGTTGGAACACAGTATGTAGTGTAGCAAGAATTCATAAAACGTTCATAGAAGTTTTAACATTTGTCTCAGTAAGAGAAAGTCAAAACAAACATTTACAGGCATATAAACCATATACTTTGAACGTTGCTGCTGGTTTTGCATTTCTAGAGGGCTTTTTGTTTGTTTCATTTGGGTTTTTTTTGCTGAAAACACAAAAACATTAATCACATACATTAATACACAAGGGAGGAAGAAGGCATACATCTGTACGGGAGGGTTGTCTACATTCTGTGTTTATTCCAGTGAGGAACTTCTGTCACTCAGTACATCAATATGTTCTATTTAAGCTTAGTACTGCAGTTTCTTTTGAAAAAACACTGTTAACAATCACAGTCACTGGAGGACTGGATAGAGTGGAGTACATTCTCATTTTGTTTCTCCCTGATTAAAGTTTCTGGTCATTTAGTCTTGTGCTGCTGGAGCCCTAGTGCCCCTGAATGCTGCCCATTGGTGTTGGGATGGGAGAGCTGTCCATCTGGACACAGCTGCCATGGCACCACTTTTTAAGGTGCTCTACGAAGGTTAAAGCATAAAGTACTCATCTTTAGGTGGCATCTTTATATCTTTGGGAAGCAGGCAGACCCAGCTCTATACATGTGAGCTATAAAGGGGATGATGTGAGGATGGTGTCGTGGTGTTTGCTAATGGTAACCAGTGAGGCAGTGAAGTCTTTTCTAAAAGTATCGCGTTGCAGCATGAAGCTTCCTGGCGTGATGTCAGGCAGCTCTCATGAACTCCGACCGCTCCACAGCAGCTATGGTTATTCTTAGAGACACGTCCCATTCCTTAGGAAAAGCTACTGTGTGAGGCTTAGTTGGCTTTTATCTTTAGAAGTGAGCATTTAAATGTTGGACTAATTTGTAGCTCGTTCGCAGCTCAGCTGCAGCCCTGCCAGCTGCGCTGGGATCAGTGACAAGCCTTTCTTCTGCCTCCAAAGCACACTTGCAGACAGATCCAGGCCCTAGAAGCACATTGCCCCAGAGGCAACTCGACTTTTTCACAGGCATGTAGCTGCCTGAGGGAGTTTTCCAGAACAAGTAGCATATTAGGCGTTCCCTAAACCTTAAGTGCAGGTAGTAACCTTGCTAACTTCAGGAGTGTTGGACTGGCACTGCTGGGGACATGAGACAGAGAGGAGCTGGTGACCATGATGTTAAGTATTGCCCCACCTGGGCCATTCAGCTTAGAGACAGAGGTGTGAGCTGCCCAGCTAGATGGCAGAAGAGGATGAGGAAAAACCTCTGTCCCCTCAAGGGATGTTTATTCAGAATGGCAGGAGCAATATGTATTTAACTAAAGCATCTTTTCTCTTGGATTGTCACTCATGATCCTATGGCAGCATTCTTGCAAGACTTAGCAGAAGGACTGAATTAGGGACAGCTTCTCTTTTGTGTTGGATCACAATGGAAAAAACGTTATTTTTTGGGTGGAGATTAGAAAATTAGTTAATGAGGTAGGAATTAGTAATAACTACACTGGGAGGCATCTGGCTGTGCAGCTTAGCAGTTGCTTGGCAGCATGGAGCATCATTCCCACATTTTCAGAGGCCTGTTGTACTCTTCGTTCTTGTCCCACCAATCTCTTCTGGTTTTGATCACCCACAGATTTGGAAAGTTAGTCTGTCCATACTTACAATCTAATAAATAATAAATACACTTAGTTGGAACTCTAGGAGCCTCCTCTTGGTCAGACAGGTTGTAGACTTGACCTCTGTTTTGCAGAAATGGACGGTGGCAGCTGGGCAAGCCCAGGAGCAGCAGTTCCAGGCACAGGCCTTCACAGGCTGTGATACCTTGGCTGGCAGGGAGCAGGAGAAGACACTGGGTCCATTCCTGACCTGTCAATGGGGTGGAGATATCATCATGTCAGTTTTACATCATTGCAAAAATAAATCAATCTTATTTTCGTAGTTGCATGTTCATATGAGGCTCTCCATCTGAGGGAACAGAAATGAACTAACCCCTCTTGACACAATCCATTTAGCCTTAACAGTAAACAAAGATATATTTAAGAGAATCTATTTATTTTTCTCTTCCCTTTTTTTTTTTTTTTTTTTTTCATTCAGGAGATTTCTCCTTGTTTATATCACTGTTAAATTTAGTCCATCTTGTAGACACAAAATGCTTCTTTTCAATGCCATTCTTCTTTTAACATCCAAGGAAGTGTGAAGGAGTAAAAACAACCAACTGTTAAGCACGGTTAACATGAGCTGCTGAAGTGATTCTATTAGCTCACGATAACTGCCCAGATGCTCGGAGCGCTGGGGTCTCGCTGCCGGCTGGCGATTCCCATAGCAGGCGTCAGTAACAGATAGTGTGAGAAAAAGAAACATGAGCAGGGCTCCTCTAAAAGAGAGTAAAATATACACTCAGCAGGGATGAGAATATCCTAGAAACAAACAGCAGGGAGCTGAAACGAGGAAGAAACAGAGCAGGAAATGGAGCTACAATTCTGATTTCATCAGATTAGCGGAAGCTGAACAGAGGAGAAACCAAAGGATTTCTGTGAAAGTGGGAGCACACTTTGTTGGATTCACCCTTGACCAGTAAACCCTGTTTTCACACTGTATCTGTGTGAAAGAGCAGAAGAGGCATAGAAAATATGCATGTGATGTCAGCTCATCATGAAACAGTTGAGGATTATTTCATTGAATTTTGTTTTCTAAACTGTTGCCTTTTCAACTTCAGGTTAATTTTTTAAACTAAGAAACTGCTCTTTAGAATGGAACCTGACCAAAAAAAAAAAAAAAAAAGTTGTTTGCTAAACAGATTCAGTTTTATTAATAGCTTTGTTCATTCCTTCACAATTTTTTGGAACAATTTTTTTAACTGAAACCTGGTTCTGACATTTCTGTTGTAACTTTTTTTGGCTTTTATTGAACACTGCCATTCAAGTGCAACAAAACCAGAACAATCCAAATGAGTATTTAAAAGCATATTACTCTTAATTAAATGGAAGCTTCAAAAACTTCAGGTCGAACTGGATGAGATTCATCCCATGGAATAAATACATTATATCTACTTTGTGTTTTCAGCAAATTTTTATTCTGTTGCTAACAAAATTAACATGATTTTCAAAATGAGAAAAGGAGGTGGATGTTTGTGTGAGAATAGGGTCAATGGGCGATCCTGGAAGAGCCTTGAACTGGCAGGTGGAATGGAGCAAATTGTGAGATAGAAAGGAAGGGGAGATTGCACTTTAAGGTGTCATTTTAACCTGGAGTGACTGAAGTGTGAGGAGTGTAGGAGTTGATTTTTCATTTCTCCAGAAATCAGGGCTTGTAAGCAAAACTGGGAAAAGGAATCAAAGTAACAGAAGACTCTCTGTCCTACTGTGTCACAGTTTTTAGGAACTTGGCAAAGTCAAGCTTCCTCAATAAAAGATGGAAATTGGTCCTTAGTATGTTTAATTAAAGAAGAGATTGAGAATTATTTAAATATAATTTAAAGTGATTTAATGAAAACCAATATTTGAATATAAGGTTTAATTTCCCTGAAAATAAATCACAGCTAAGGAGGATAAACTTTCCATGTAAATCCAGTGCTTTGGAGCACCCTGCATGGAATTGGAGCTCAGATGCAGTGCATCTGTCACAGCCTTGGAGGGCTGGCCCTGGTGGCTGTTGGGCTGGAGGTGCAGGCAGGACTCGTGCCCTGCTGCATCTGCTGAGCTGTACAGGACTGGAACAATATTACAGGCAAGCAAGGCTTTCATTTTGCCTGGAAAAACAAGGAATATGAGTGCTGAATAGGGGATATGATCACTGTTACTGAATTGAAGAAGCATTTTCTTTAAGAATGGTTTCTTAAAATTGGTTACTTTTTTCCCCATTTTAATGTTATTCTTTTATTTCTTTGGTTTAGAGTACTCTTTTTTCCTGGCCTCCAATGTCCATAAAAGATGGATAGAAACAATACATAAAATGTACAAAATAATTTTAGAATCTATTTTATTCAAATTATTTTGGAACATATTTCAACTATATATATATATGCAAGCAAAATATTAAATATTTTTAAAAGAGAAGTTATAATTTTTTTGTATTTTATAAACCTAATGGACACAATTTTCACTAAGGCTTTTTTTGGGTTGGAGATGGATTCTGGCTTTGCTGAGCTCAGGAGTCACCTCTGAGCAGATGCTGTTGGCTGTCCCTTTGGTTGTGTTCAATCTGCTGATGCTACAAAACTCTGAGAGCCCTTGCTCCTGGCACTTCTGTGAAAGTTTTTAGGAAATGTGTTTATTGTGTTGGAGCTAAGATGGGGAAGACAATTCTTTTTCCAACAGCTTCACTGAACAGTAGATTCACAGCCACTTACAGATAGGGAACTAAGACAAACAAAGGGCAGACTGTGTCCACGTGCCACTGCAGGGTAGAAGATACTGTTCTACCTTTACTTCTTTCAAAAAAAGCAGAATAAATCAACCAAGCAAGGAGAAGGCCAGAAGAGTTGTGCTATCAGCACTCTCCAGCTTCTGGTGTTGAGCAAGCCAGCTTGGATCCTTCTGTACAGCTCTGTACTGTGTTGTACATGTATTTCTGCAGTCATCAGCTACAGCTAAGCTACAGCTCCTGCATCCACAGCAGCCTCCTAACTTCCCAGCAGTCTTATTTGTCTACTGTCTTGTTTTACCTGGTCTGCTCTATATAAGGGAATAAACACCTGTTGATTTTTTTAGCTTTAAATAGCTCCCATTTAAATACAATGAGGGAGGCCAAGTACAAACACAAGAAAACAATTTGTGTGGTAGTATGAAGCATTTCAAAAGAAACATGCAGTACATAATTCTTCACCATGCAGAAGCTGGGGTAGAACTTTCTGCTTCTCGTCAATGTGAAATTAGTTCACGTCTTTTCTTGCTTTTATGGTGTTGCCAATTATTCAGTGCACCATAAGCCCCGTGTCCTAAATTTCTTGATTCATGTCTAAACATTGCTTGTATTAGCTGTACTCTAATTAATCCTTTTGTGACACAAGTCTAATTTGCCCAGCATGCTTTTCTTTGCCAGGAGTGGATGCACCAAATCTGCTGATGCCAAAGAGGTAACGTCTATTTAACACACATCAGCACTCACTCTCCCTTTTAAAATTGCTGATCCTCCTCCACTTAATAATGCACTACTAAGTTAAGATTATACATAGCTCAAGCAGTGCTAACTATCAGGGTGTGTGGTTATTCCATAATAACCACATTTTAGGGTGTGTTTCAATTTTACAGGCCAGTCATTTACTTCAAATTACTTTGTCATTTCTTAAAGTCATTGTGTAATTTCATTATTAAAGGAAAAGAAAAAAAATATAATTTGATTTTTAAAGATGCATTAAATAACACTAATTATAATGCTTAGCTTTTAGCACGTTTTTCATCCTCAGTGCTTTATAGCCAATTTGCTAATTAATTTTTACAACATTCTTGTGATGAGCAAGTAGCTGTACCTCTGCCCAAAAGTCAGGAACGCTGAGGCAGGGAAGTTGAGTGGTTTGCCCAAGATTACAGTGATTTGCCAAGGAAATGGTTTTAGAGTCAATATGAGTATTTGGTTGTTTCTGACTGTCAGGTCATGCACTCATAAATCTTTCTTTCCCCCAAACCATATACTCTCAATAATTATTTTAACTTTAAAGCAGATAAGAACAGAGCCTTAAAACAGCACAAGTCAGCTCTGTGATCTACAGAATTCTGGCTGTGTAAAGGAAGATTTGTTTTCAAACACGTCCACTTGAAAAATGAAACTCCTTTACACCACTGATCTTTGGAGACAGCAAAAATTCACATAAATGTTCACCAGTTCTTTTCTTGAAATTTCATTACTAATTAGTGATTGTGAGGCAGTAATCCATGTTCCCATTGGCTCCTTTAAGGCCTTTTCAAGCTTCAATCTAACTACTAGCTCTCAGCCTGTGATTAAATTTCTGAGCTGCCTTTAGTCCCAGGAGCGTTCAGTGCAGTAAAAGAAATGTCTTCAGCTGCAGGCTTCTTACAGGTTAGGAACAGGGGAAAGAAAGTGTTTCCTCTCTCATTTGTAAATGTACCATCCTTAACAGAGAAGAGAAAGGAGATTTAGCAAACAGAAGGTGAAATGTCTGAAATGGGAGTCACTGGATGCTGAGAATTTCTTAAATAGCAGCACATCATATTTAGGCAAACATGCTGATTTGGAAGCCTTTTTAAAGTCCCCTTCTTCAGATAACAATTGAATAAAAGCTTACTGGAACAGTTTTACCAATATTGTTAATTTTCTTGGAGTGTTTATAATACTGTGGTATGCATATATATAGGTATGTATGTATATGTATATGTATATGTATATGTATATGTATATGTATATGTATATGTATATGTATATGTATATGTATATGTATAGAGGTAGGTATCTGTGTAGCATTACATTCCAATATTACAATGTAATATAACGTAACTATGACATCAAGTATTTTGTAAGACTTAATTTCTATATACTTAAAAAAATATGAAAGTATGTCGGATATGCAAGAGTTTAACAATGCTGAAAGACAGGTCAGAACTACTCAAAACTTTAAAATTCTTGTGTTTGACAGTGATGTGAATGTATTTATTTTCAGAATGTGTAGTGGGTAATATTATACCCATATTTATTGCAGCTAGATCATTTTCAGCTCCTCAGTCTTTCTTGTTTGTTGATTGTAACTTTGGTTCTAGCACTGAGGGCATTCAAACTGAATCCTCCTGTTTCCCTGAACTTTAAAGTTAATTACTCTTAAGCTTCCAGTGCAGTTATCTTTGACTTCGGTATTATGTTAGCACTGCTGATACTATATAATTATTTAAAAGGACCTGTAATTTTCCCAAAGGTCCTAATCCTCCCATGGGATCATGTTGCAACACTTAACTAACAAGGTGTAGTTGGGCTCATAAGAGCTTCATGCAGGAGCAAGGTCTGAGACAAACCTCCTTTGGGAGCACAACTATCAAATGGCAGGGATTTGGTACTGATAGTTTGGGGATTTTTTTTCTTAGAGCTTTGTTGCTAATGGTAATTTGTGACAATATGGGCTTTATGGTAAGATAAAATGAAAACCATTAAATATTGGTGCCATTGACTTGCTGAAAGACTGTACTTTATGTTTATAAGACTGTACTTTATGTTTATTTGCCATAAACCAGAAGCCATTTTAATTTAATAGCATAATCTCGAAGGCTGTTTCCATGAGAGCTCAAATAGATCCTCAGCAGAAGCTATCTTGTTGAAATCTGCTCAACCAGCCTTTCTTTAAAAACACTGCTTAGCATAGCTCAGTTTCTGGCCTGCCCTACAAAATTGCAGTCTCCAGTAAAGTTAAAGGATGATTCATTCACCTAGAGAAGGAATTGAATATTCAAGTCACTTGTCAGGCTGGCAGGTTTAAATTATATAACAGGAAGCTTTCTATTCATATGTAATGTAACTGAATCACCACTTCTTTATTGATAATTCATTATATGTTGCTACTATCACTCTGCAGCTCTGAAATGCTTTTTGCTATAATGATTTTATACCATACCAGTATAATGGCCTTCTGACTGTGTCAATCAGCTCTACTTGCGTGTACAGTAATATTATTCTGCAATCTGTCTTGGGAGAATGCTTAAAAGCTTTCTCTCATTTTGTCCATTTAACTCATGTATTATCTGAGTTTTTACATTAAATGGCCATACTTAATATCCCATGACATGTCACCTATTTTCTAGGGAGGATACTGATACAGTACTTACCAAATCCAGAATCTATACTAATCAAATTATACCTGCCCACCTCAGCCAAGTGCAGTTAGTTCAGTGCATCAGCATTTAATCTGTAGGAAGAACTTATGAGGAGGAACAAAAACAATGAGAACTGTAGTTGGCTAAATGTAGTCATGGTTGATGCAATTTGTTTTGTGAGGAGGGATTAGAAGATATTGAAATCAAACTAAGGCACAGGGGTCAATTTAGATACAGATTTGTTGCCAGAACTCAGCGTATATTGGTTGCACATTTATAGAGACAAGGCCTAATCTGGCAAATATTTATGCAATTTCTGTTATGTACTTTGTGCATTCTGTTGAATGAGACTTCTTGACTGTAAAATTAAATATGTGTGCAAAAGTAACAAACTGTCAGACTTCAAGACAGTTCAGGTGAAGTGTAGATAACAATCATACTTTTGCACTGAGACACTGCATGGAAGTCTCAAATACTTACTCTAAACCCCTTTCACAGTCAGGTTAACGTACTCAGAATTTTAAGACTTGAAATGCCAGCTGCCAAACACAAAATCCTACTTTGGAACCAGTGCCAAGGTATTTAATCTGTTTGACTTAGACTTTCCCTAAAAATACTGGATACACTTAAATCTTGTTTGTTGCTTGATTCAGTCAATGCCATGGTGTAACTGACTTCTGTGTTAAAGAATAAAAGACTCTATTTACCTAACAGTTGGAAAATTTAATGTTTCAAGGGCAGCAGGTGTCCATTTATGTGGACACCTGGCTTGTAATATCCCATCTACTCTGTATATGAGAACTTCAGACAAAGTTAATGCAGCAAACATCCAACTACAGGCAGAATTAATCTGCTCAGCCACACAAGAAGAATGGCAAGGTGGAAAAGCAATGATTTAATTAGGCCACAGCCTTATTAATTCATAGGACAATAAATTGTACCTTTCCCATTATCATTCATTCCTCAGTCTATTTTTAAGCTAGCTCTCCTTGGGAATTGAATATTCCTGCCTGAATACTTGCAGCTGTCAGTGGAAGAGACTTTCAGCTAACCATACAAAAGTGCAGGAAAAGGTCCTAAAAAGGCAAGTATATAAATATTTTTTGTGAATTACGAATAGGAATATGGAAAATAACACATAAGTAAATGGCTTTTATTGCTTTTGCTAACATGACACTCCTTGGGGCCTGTCCTAACTCCTGCCCGCACCAGCACATTGGCAACAATCATAAGGAATTTCTTGTACTACTGTACATTAGATGGGGGAAAAAAATATAAGCAAACTCAGTTCCATGTTTAAAAGTCAAGAAATTGTCATAGAAACTTCTCATGTTTTGTTGTGCTACTGTTCCCTCCATTGTGTTAACTTGCCAGACTTGCATTTGTAATCCTTCACAGGACGTCAGAAGATCTTGGCACATAGGGCTGGGTGGTACAAGCATCATCATGTCTTGGGTCCTTACCCTGTCCTAGGCTGGGTTTCTCTTTTTACCTAGGCACAACATTCCACCTAAATGATTTTGATTTCCTCCAGCAGTAGCAGTGACAGCACTGAAGAGACACAGCACCTTCTCTTTGCAGAGGTGAGCAAGCTTCCTTCCCTGTGACCCTGGAAGCTGAGTACATGATTTATAAATCCTCAGAAGGCAGGAGTAGCAGCAAGACCAAAATATGAAGTTTAACATGGACTGCTTGTTGTATTGGGCATCCCATCCATCTTGTGGGCAAGGATCTTACCTCATGCCTGAGAGTGGTGGGACCAGCCACCAGCCTTTTCCCACCACTTTGTTCAACCCATGCAGAGCATCAAATCACAAAAATACAACAAGTTTCTTCTGCTTCTAAATTACACTGCAATTAGCCATTTTATGGGGATTTTTTAGCACACAGTTTGTTAGATTGATGAGGGTATTAGTATAACTAGTAACACAAAAAGGAAGTAATACTTCCTTATTGCCACATTAAAAGTAAAAATGCAGAATAAAGGGATAAGGAACTCTGGACAGAAGATTGTTAGGAAAAGGAATATTGGTTTTCTTTGACTGTATTTGTTTTTTAATTCGACAGAAATAAACAGTTACCATAGCAACTGTCATATCATAAGCAAGGTGAGGAGCAAGGAAGATGCAGTGTACTTACCAATTAGTAGAATGAGTTTTAGGACTTTTAAAGAGACATTTTGCCTGCTGACATGAAGATATATTGCTACTTGGCCTTCAAGGAAAGTTAGACTTTGCTCCTGTACATCCTTTTGGCAGCTGCATTAGCCACTGCTTCTTGATGCTGCACTCTCTCTTTGTGGAGCCCTCCCCTCTGGAGGTTCTTGCTGCTCCATGGGCAGCCAGGGCTGCCTGGGGAAGACACTCTATCCACAGGGAGGGTGTCTCAGGCACAGCATTCACCACTCACCAGAAGGTCAGGAGGAATCCTAATTGATGCTCTTGTGACACCCAAAATGCTCAAAACACATGGGTAGTGTTAATTAATTATTTTAACAGTCAGGCAAGATAGACAAGTATTATTACCCTAGAATATATATATTTATTTTTTTTTCAATTTTGAATAAATGGGGCAGCTGAAGTTTGTTTAAGAGTTTTCAGCATCAGGGAGAAGCAGAAGTAAATAGTCCCTGTTTTCCAGCCCTGTGTCCTGGCTGCTATTGAGCTCTCCTTGTTCTCGTTTGCTGAACTCCTCTCATATCCCTTATTACTATTATTAGTGTAAGAATACTGTTAGTATGGTCATGAAAAAGCAAAATGCTGTGGTGCACTGGAGGTTGTTTCCTTTTTATTTTACTCTTTGTTTTCAAAGGACTTGGAAACACAGCAGCAGAGCAGCTTTTACAAATATAGAAATTATATACTCCTCATTTTCAAGGATTGGGGTTTTCTTCCCTCTTTTTTTGTTTTCTTTCAGGGTAAAAGGCATTTTGGTGGCTCTGCAGGCAGTCTGTATATGTGTAAAATTAACCTCATACTGCAGGGTAGTTCAGTGTGTCATGTTTAATCTGTGTATTCATGTGTTGCATAATTTCCATATACACATGCACACACACATGCACATACACTTTAATTTTTTTGCATATATATTTATTTGTATATATTATCATACAAATACACATATAGATCTATTTTTCCATCACTGACTATAGCACATAGGATATTGACTGTACTGTTTTTCCTCCCTTTAAAGAGCTTTAGCACCAGTGAATTATATTTGTTTATGCTCTCTCTGGAGGAGACATCCTTTATCAATATAATTTTTACTTGAGCGCTGCATTCGAAGAAGGTTGTGTTTCAATGCTCACATATTCCCCCTCCTTTAAGAAGAAACACAAGGCTGCAATTTGTCTTTTTAACTAAGCTATGTGGGTCTGGGTAGTGTTAAAAAAAAAAAAAAAGTGTTGTCCTTGTCACCTGCCATTTTTCTAGCCGACTTGACACCCCCAGGCTTCCCAACAGCTCTTTCCAGCAGGAGCTGTCTCGGAGCTCTTAGCATCACCAAATAATTGAGGTTGTCACATCTCTTGTTCATTGTTTTTTCCAGGCCTGGAAAAAATGCAAATATTTCATTGTAGTCATTAATTTTCCCATCCTTTTCTTCAAGCATCTCATTGGTTTGATCTGATGAAAAGGGCTGAAGGCATTATTGCAAACACAGTGGCATCCAGGTTCTGCCTATAGTGGGGAAGAATCTCATCAGATAAAGTCTCAGGGAGGTCATCAATCACAGTTGCTGACAACCATTTTGCCTTCGTTTGTTACAGATGTGAACATGCTTAATTATTTGTAGTGTAATTAGTTCATGAAATGTCAGGAAATGTCAAACTGTGTTCACAGCACAGATTTTTGCAGCAAAGAGCAATGAGAGCAAGTGTCAGTGGGAGACATGGAGGACTGATGGGGGGAACTGTGTCTGCAGGCAAATGAGGGAAATGGCTTGGGGGACAAATGAGGGTCAAAATATTAAGATTAAAGTTTTGAAAGGGAGACCTTCAAGGGAGCCGAGTAAAGTGGGACATAAATGATGTTACCATGCAGCAGCATTTCAAGCACATGTCTGGAGTGGGAAGAAGGAAGTTAAATCAATATTTACTCTTGTTTTAATTTGATTTGTGTAAACATTGGCTTTTGACGGCAGATCTTTAGAAGAAATTCAGCAAAATTCTACCCACAAGTCTCCAGCACTGAAAAGGCAACTTGATAGAAGAGAACAAAATTGTAGTGAGGGGAGATTTCTAACACTTACTTAATTTCTCAATTTTAAAATTTTGAAATTAGCAATATGTGCAATGATTATGAGAAAAAATATCATAAAAAGCATATGTATGTGTTGCCTAAAATTACTGAAATCCTGCTTTCCCTTAAACTGTGTATTAGCTTGGCTTTCTGTACCTGCAAGTCAACCTACACAATGATAGTATCTCCATGCTTGAACCCCAGGTGCAGAGATGTGCTGATCTTTGCCTCCCAGCAGTCTCTGGACTAGTTCCCCTACAAAAGGAAAAAGGAGTTTAATAAATGGGCCAGGTGTGTAATCCGACAT
>NC_079345.1:10070000-10107500 GCF_029582105.1 Oenanthe melanoleuca
TTTAATTTTCTGCTGGTTCATTTCTCTTCTGTTTTCCAAGGAGGGGAAAAAAGAAATACATAAATAGAAATGCTTTACATAAAGAAGGTCTCTGAAAAGCAAAGTAGATGCTATTTATGTAAAGTCCAGTCTCCTGGAGCTATGGTTTTGCTTACACATGAGTCCAACACTGAATTTATACTGATTCAAATATCTGGCCTTTCTAGTTTTGCAAGTTGCATTTTAAATCCATTGTTAAGCTACAATTATAGTAGAAAGTATAAACTGAAAAATCCAGAAGTTAATTAATATTCAGATGCCCTGATTTTCTGATCACAATTTTTTTTTCCGATTACATATTTCTCCAAGAATTTATATTGGCTTTGTGAAACTAGAAACTTTTCAGATATGTAAATCAATCTTAGTGTAACTGTGCAGTATTCTTTAAATTAAATTACAGTACAGATATCAGATTCTAGCAGTTCTTTTGCTGCAATGAGATAATTTCTGGAGGCAAGACACCTGGCCAGGATAGAGTGGTGATTAATTTTATGTGTTTAGGGTGCAATCATCACTCAGAAAAAGGCTTAGGGTTTGGATGATGGATGACGGGTAAAGTGCAGGCTGATAGGACATGGCCCATGAATCTGTTCTACATCATCAGTTCCTTTGATCACTGGCAGAAGTTCAGAGATACCTCTTTGCATCTGTCCAAAATAAACAAGGCTACCATATACCTTTTGCAAGATCATTTTTAAATACAGGCTTATTTGTGGGGGAGAAAACATCTTTATTTTTTTCATCAATGACTGAGGGAAATAAAAACAAACACTTTGTCTTGCATTTACATGCACTTTTACAGGCAAAAATATGTTGAGTGTGTATGCGTCCATGTCCCTACACATATATATATTTTAATGAAAGATGATAGCATAAAAGCAATTTTTTTCCCTTGCAAACTGATACTTATGTTGACACCATAGAGGGGATTCAGCATAGCTGCTGAAAAACAATGTTACAGAGGCTGCCATGAGAAGAAAGCCCTAAGTTATAGCAATGCTATGCAGCATTTCTTCTTCATTAGTAATGGTGGTGTAACTACAAATTGTTGGGAATCTTTCTCACTAGTGATAGCAAAATGAACTGTGTAACCAAATAATTTTGATTAAAAATTCAGAAGAGCTAAAGGGTGAAAAGATAGAGAGGATTTGTGCCAACCTGCCAAATTTTTTTTTTTTATCTCAATTAACAAAATATAATTTGATAATTGGAAGCAAATGCTTCTTTATCATATGATTTCAACTTTTCTTTACCCAATGCTGTCCCCTGCAGGGTGTAAGAAATCAGATCACAGAAGTACTCAGAGGCTAAAAAAAAATATATATTTTTTTAAATCCAGGAGTAAGAGAGGAATAGATGAATTATCATGTTCTCTATCAGAATTCATTATCAAGCCAGCATGGTTTATGAAAAATCCTTTCAGAAGCTTGACTGGGTGCTGTGATGGGCATTTCTTGAAAATATTCTCTTATATCTCATGGCATATGTGCAAGACTTCTTTCCATAGGTGTTATGAATTCCTAGTGCTCATGTTGATATTCTGTCTGTGGGCAATAAGATGTTAAGAATTTCTTTTATATGTCTCATCAGCTGCACTTGGACAAGAAAATCAAGCAGAACACGTAAATTGTAAAATACCTGTCAATGGACTTGCTTACCATTTTATAGAATGAGAAGTAAAGGGTATCCAAGACTCTGTATATGTAGAAAATACTAAGCTACTACTCTGCTTAAAAGACAGTTGATCCTCATAAAAGAATTACAACTCTTCTCAAAAAGGACATTAAAAAAAGTAAAGGGAAGCATAAAGGTGGAGACCTGATTAGATTTCATTAATAAGATCACCTTTGTACCAGACAAAAACAAAACATGGAGCTTAAAAAACAACCTCTGGGAGCATTTGTTATCACACAGAAATCATACTCACATGATTGCTGTCTCCTTACTCAGCTGGAAAAGTGCTTTATCTGACTAAGTGCAAATACTGAAATGTTCATTAGCTCTCTTGAAACACCTTGACTTGTCTTTATTGAGTTGCATTTCATCCATAGCCTTTGCACCTGGGGGCACACAATAAATTTTTCTTCACAAAAGGTTTCTCAAGAGTGGTATGACTGTTCCTTTTCTCCCCAGAGTCTGAACGCATTGCATCATCTTCTATCATATTTACAAGCCTGGGGCCCAGGATGAAGAATTGTTTAGTATCTCCAAACCAAAGCTTGCCACGTAGCAGATCAAATTGTTGTTGCTCTGCCACTGAGCTGACTCAGTACTTGCTTGTTTGATTTAAGGCACAGCTCTACTGTGAAAAGTTATTGTAAAAATGGTATTTTCTTCTGCAGCAGAGCTAGTTCCTACGTCTATGAAGAATTATATGTGCTGACTCAAGTGACAAAGCACAAGTATTTACTGCTTCTGGTGTTGCCAACTCTGCAGAGCAAAGAGACAAGAGAGAAAGCAGGTTAGGGTCCATTTAATGTGTATCCATTTATGCTCCCAAGATTCCATGTGTTTAGTCTTTGCAAATTCAGGGAGAACAACTGCATCCCAGAGCTGTTTACAGGAGTATAATTTGGCCTCTACTGCTGGTGAGTAGCCATTAAAAGGAAGCATTTTGGTCTCTCAGATAGTGAGTAATGTAGAAACACTACAGAAAAAAAAACCCATCATGACATTGTAATTTGAAACAGAGTAGATCAATACTTTATACTCTTTTGTACCATATTTTACCTATTGTGACCTGCAGACTTTGTGGCTGCAGTAGATTATTTTGTGGCATTCTTGGTTCGTTAACTTTTCTCTTGGATCTCTTACTATTCAGATGTAGTGGGGAAATATTTCTGTTCTGGTCATTATTTACCACTTCTTTTAGAATAAAGCAGAGTGCCAATTTCGTTGTATTATCCAGCTAGCTATCATACCTTTGGAGCTAATTTTTGCCTTGATGTGATCTGTTAGCACACAGAACTGCCCTTCAGTGACTCTGATCTGTCCCCACTGAGCCATTCTAAGAGTTGGTGAAGGCTTCCTCCTTTGGCTGTCTTACACAGCCAGTATGTGAAGCTATGAAGGGAGTTCATAGGGAATTACTGAGTTCATAAGGCTGAGTGTTGGTTTTAGCATGTTCACAGTGTCTGGCTTTATTGCTTTAGCTTGTCTAATCCAGGGAGAGAAGTTGTCTCTGTTTCAAAGTGTCACTGAAGCTTGCATGAGAATGACTTGGACTTGTGTTCCATCAAAAAAAGGAAGTGGTTAGAGCAAGCAAGATTTTCTTGAATATTTCAGCTACTTAAAAGAGAATTTTTAGCCATTGTCTTAAATTCCTAGGGGCTACTGGATGATCAGATTGCCAGCAATGTCTGCTGGTTATTTTTGCAGTCTTTTGCAGTGAAATTGTCACCTGTTTTGAGCAGTTTGTGGAGCTATATTTTAAGTCCAGTAGAACAGAAATCAGTGGGAATGTGGCAGCTTGCTTGATTAGTTCAATGCCTTGCTCTATTCTTTGAAGCAGTAAAAGTTTAAATAGAATTTATGGTTACTGAATTCTCAAAGATTGTCTTAACCAAAAGACAGTGGCAGTCAACAAGCCATGCTGTGGTATTTGAAATAAACACTGGCCCCTCTGCTGAAATGTCTTAGCACCGGGGAGAGAAGGAGCAGCTTCTCTTGGCAGCTTTGGAATTTTCTGCCCAAGTAGTCAAAAAAGTTTGCTTGTATTGGCCTCAGGTTATATCTGTTCTTCCCCCGGGAACTAAAACTAGGTTCTTCTTTAAGAGAGTACAATTTTAACTAATGGTGAAGCTGATAGCACTTACAACCTTTGGTATATTGTATTCAATTCTAAAGTAAATATCTACAAATTAAAGCAAAACCTCATTGTTATGCAGAGAAAAAAGTGAATAAGATGCAATTACATTAAGCTTATATATAAGTAAAGGGCAACTTACCTTGTAGGTCCCAGCATTTAGAAGCTGACTAAATCTGTGCAGTATAAGACTTACAAAAGTCCTTGGGAAGGGGTGGGGAAAGTGTCCTTGACTTGTCATACAATAGAAACTGGAAGTTTTAAAACTTCTCTCTAATATGAGGCTAAACTACAAAATATCAGCTATTCTTTGAACTTGTCTTTTAAATAACCCTTTAGGTATTGTCACCCGAGCAACAAATATTTTATTGATTTGTGTGTGTAGATGGATTGTGCTTAAATATATTCAGTTAATATTGCTTAGTAATTTTTTTTCTGAAAATACAGCTATTATTGTAAGCTCTTGAGTCTGGTTTAGCTCAATCAGTAGTTTATCAAAATCTTGTTATGCATTTCCATGAGAAGGAAGAATACTGTGTGACTGCCAGCACTTGCCATTTGGTTCTGCTGTGTAGCAATTGAAGTCACATCTGTAGGCTGTATTTGCTCCTGAAATGTATGAACTCGTAAGTCAAGCTGGAAACTTGAGTGAAAATTCCCTTCCTGGTGGTTAACAGCAGCTACATCCAAAGACCATGAGAAGAATCCCTAATTCCACTAGAGTTTTACCTTCTTCTGGAAACCCTTTTGTTGTGAGCAGGCCTGGCTCAAGGGGATAATAGGAACTTGAATACGAGTATATTTGAGAAATGCACATATACACTACAGACACATAAGCTTGACAATCTTTAGGAGCTGTCTGATAACTTTCTACAAAGCAGCTTGACCCCCTACTGTTATTTTTTTATATTTGTATTTACTTTATCACACAGAAAACCAATCATGTTACTCTGTCATACCAGTTATTTTATGAAAGTAGACAGAGGCATGTAGCAGCTCAGAAGAGCTTAGAGTCTCCTGAAAAGACACAGCACTTTTCTTCCCTTGGGGTTTGAAGTTATTGGGGCAACAGAAATGCTTTTTTCTTTGTTTTTAAAAGAACAAAGTTTTTGTTCTTTTAAATCTGATAATAGAATAATAGAACATAATAAGAGTAAAATATTATGGAAAATATCTAGTACCTAAATATGTCCTTGAAAATATCATAATAATTTTATAATATCACCTACATTAAAAGTTCAACATTATGTTACACAAGAGACTTGACTTGAGAGCATATATCCATTTAAATTGTTGCAAACTTACTCAGCCAGTGCAATATAAAATTATCTTCCATGTTGCTGTTGGGGATCATTCTGCTGCATTTATTTGGATGTCAAAGTGACAGGCCATTAACCTAGGGGTAAGCTAATTATTTAAGGAACTTTTCTTGTTTTGTACAATGAAGAAGTACACTTGAAAATACAACACAAACATAGATATCTGTGTCAGATGGTAATGGTCCATTTCTTTTAAATATGAAAACATAATTTTAGCATTCAAACAGTCAAGACAGTGGTAATTTAAAATAAAACAAGGACAACCATCATTAAATGGTTGTGTTTCTGGACTTAGATTGATGCTTAACACATTGATCTTCTTCAATAGAAGCTTTCCATATTCCATCTGTTAGAATCTTTGACCTTTTCTTAACACCATTAAAAGATAAAATGTTAATCTACTGAAAAAAGATGCATGACCTTTTAAAAGTGAACTGTACCACTTTACAGTCTGCCATCATTAAAGAACTTTATGCTCAGGAGCCACACATTATGTGTATCATAGCAATATAATTGTTTAGAATAATGTAATTGTTCAACCAAGAAGATATATACCACACATAACATAAATCAGAACTATGTGAACGTTGAAAACCCAATCAAAATAGCATGTCAGATCGAGTCTTACTTTGTTTTAATCAGCCTCAAGCTCAAATTTATTTTTTATTAATATGCTACAATGCATGCCTAGAAGACACCATTTTAGTAAAGAAGAAAGGTACTTTGGGACAAATTAAACCTTTACTTATTTTTTCAGTATAAGGAAATAACTGGAGCACAAATATTTTATATTTCATGAGGAATTTTAACAACAAGGAAAATAATGAAAATGGATTTAACTTGTTTTTAATAAATCTGAATTATCTTAAACTTCTTAAAAGCAGTGGCCACAATACAGAACAGTGCTGATTCAAAATCCAGCTCAGTATCAGATAGTAATTAGTTTTTAATATGGGCTAATTTGACTCCAAATTATGAATTAAAAGAGAATGAGAAAAAAACCTGAATATATGATATAGGTAAGGTGTAAGTTTCAGATGAAGCCCATCAAATTGTTTTGAGGACATAGCTATATAGTAGTTTCTCTACTCAATAACTGCTTAACAGAGAATAATGGAAGGTTCAAGTAGCTTCTGCATTTCAATATGATGCTCTGCTGGTACCTTTTATTAGATAAGTAAAAAAGCCTTTCTACAGATGAAGGCTCATATTCTTCTATTTTAACCTAAATTCTGTTCAAGTCCATAACTTGTTCCATTTTCCACAGTAAAACCAGTGAGCTTAGCCTGGATGATTTCAGGTCAGAATATCCTCTATGCATCTTCTTCCAGTGGCATTTACTCCTTAAGGTAAGTGGCTGCATGCAAAATAGTGTTCTAATATAACATAAATTTAGGCCCCAATAATAATATTAAGTGATTGTATTAACTTATTATGTTTAACAATGTCACTGCAGTGGGGCTTAGACAGCTCTGATGCAATGGGTGCATTTAAATTAGTAGTTTAGGGCATAAAAATGATTTTTTCCTTTGTGATTTTGCCTTGCACCTATATGTGAAGGTGGGTGGTGTGTGCCCAAAGCTGTTTCTTACCTCATGAAACTGAAGTCATTTGCTGAATTGTCATCTTGAGTGGTAATGAGGACACACAGTCCTGCAGGATTTAGCTCTCCACACATGTATTGCTTGCCTAGGAATGGAAACTGGCTTGAACTTCATTGTTAGGAATTTGTTAATCTTGTTAATGCACAATAATGCAGAAAGTAAAGGAGAAATCACGGGCTTTGCTAAGAGTTTTTGGCAAGCTGAAAGACATTAATTTCCAGTGAAAACTTTACATTCTGTTTTCTGATTGCGTTGCTGCACTAGCCCTGTCCACTGATGTATTGTTCCTATTAAATAAGAAGCACCCCATTTTGTACAGGCCAAGCATTTCATCTTTGAAGTTAGTAGTCACTTTTTTTTTGTCAAGCTCTTCCATTGTTTAGACCTGCTTCCCAGTCCCAGCCCCAGTTTATCACACCACAAATTTCCTCTCTTGCATATTCTTCCCTCTAGGTCATTGATAGTGAAAGCAAGCAATATGTTTCCTGGTGTTCGACCATGTGGCACTTCACTAGTCACATAACACACTAGATAAGGAGATGACAGTCTGTGCTGCTCTGAATAGCATATGTGCATGCCATCTGAAAGCCAGGAGCCCGAGGACATGGATACAGCCAACAGAGGGAGTCTATGGCAGCAAAGCACTGGCCATTCAACTATGCTATGGAGAGAAGAAAAATGGACAGCTTTGCATTTATGGGTAAAGGGAAGGTTTCCTCCTGTTTCTCGTTAGTCCCTAGGCATCGTTTGGAGGCCATGTGCTCCTCTTCTTTCAAGCTGGAGGTTGCCTACGTGACACAAGTTTGGTCTCAGCTCAGCAGGAGGTGGTGCCCTACTAGAATGTCAGCTGTTTTGATAAAAGTTTGGCCCTTTTAACAATTTTTATGTGTACGGGGAAATCTGATATGTAGCATTTGCCTTTTTGTCTACTGAGTACAACTATCAACTAACATAAAGAAGCTATAATTGCAATATAGTTAGAATTACAAAATAAAGCCTAGTCTGTGGGGAATGCTTGCTCCATCTTTTACAGTATGGCGGTAATGTTTAACATCTCTTCTGCCTACTCATTACTTGGTACCCAACATAGATAAAATTATATACACCCTCATCAACCAAAGTGGCATTCCCTTCAGACTAAAAAAATCCTAGATCTCAGCATTGGTGAGTATAATAAAGAGAAAGAGTCTTTTCTCTTTGACAGAAGCAAGCTGTCACAGTAATAGTGAAATGAGACACAGAAAAAAAAAATTCAAAATATTCTTAGACACATTCAGGCAGCATGTAAATAGAATATTAAATCTGGCAAGAAAGATCTGTTTATTTTTTGCACAAAAGGGCTAAGAAGTTGTTTGGTTTTTTGTTTGTTTTTGTTTTTTTCATTTTAAAGCATGAATTTCTTTTTCTTCCACCTGAAGTCTGCACAGTATTCCACAGAGCAGCTGTCCACAGCAAGAAACTCATCATTCACTCTCTGATCAGCACATACAGTAAGTGACATGAAACTCTGCTTAATTCTCTTGTGTCTTCATGAAATAATTTCTTCACCAACTAAAGAAATCTGCTGTTTACCATAATCTCAATTTAACACCTTCTCTCATTGTTCAAAAGTAACTGTCTGCATTTGAATGGGGTTTGCAAAGCAGAAGTAACTGCCAGGGAAAACTAAACAAGTCTTGTCTCTTCCTTGAAAGTTGAAAAAGGCTTTAGTTTTTTTTTTTTATCACACTGACAGGTTACATGGTAAATAAAGTTTGAGATCTTTGCTTTGGCCATTTAATACAAGAATTGTTTGGAAGTGAACAAAGCTGAAGGGTGCAAAACTTGAGCTAAGCCCAAGTTAGGCATTCAGTCGGTTGTTGGGAGGCAAGTGGCTCATGGCCACAGTAACCCTGGGGATGGGGCGCGGGACAGGCTGCGGTGCTGCTCCTCCCTCACCGAGGAAACCCCTCCAAACCAACGAGCTTCGCTTAACCAGCACGATGGGAAAGAGCCTTGGGAAACATTCCACTCCTCAGAGGCGAATTTGTTTGGTTTGTGTAACGTAGAAAGAGCCGGGAGGGTCTCAGTGCCAGGGAAGGGTCCCACCTTGCCTGACATTACCATGCACAGCAGGGGATCGCTTAAAAAAGATTTCCTCGTTCGAATTGGAATCAGATACAATATCTTTTAATCAGCAATCAAAACAAAGGCCCTGTTCGTGCTGTGAGAATAGCTAGAGTTCTACAGATTTGTTCTGAATTAATGAAATTGCATCCGAATGAGACATGAGATATGAAATGTTCTGCAGGAGTTCAAAGCCTGTGACTGCAGCTGCACTCCCCAGCAGCCTTACCTGGGAACCTGTTCTAGAGGAAAACCTCTCCTGCAACTCTCTTCCCCTGACTCATAAGGTTATGATTTGAGGAAATTCGCATTTGAAAATTTAGAAATACAGTGCACAATGGTTTCATGTCATAGCTGGATTGAACTAAGAAAAAGCATTGTGTTGGAGGGTAGGAACCTCTTTTTGTCTTTTGTGTTTATATCACTGTGTTGATGATTTACTGCAGGTAAAAAGAATGGTAATGTAAAATCCTTGTGTAATTTTTCTGAAACAGGATGAGTTTTCACATGATGTGAGTAGCATTGTGCTGCTAACTGCAAAATGCTTAGAGGAAACTAAACTAAGTTGAAGGAATTAATATTCCATCAAAGAGTCAGTATTTGCCTCAATAAGATATTTTTAGCGTTT
Source organism: Oenanthe melanoleuca (assembly GCF_029582105.1). NCBI lineage: Eukaryota > Metazoa > Chordata > Aves > Passeriformes > Muscicapidae > Oenanthe > Oenanthe melanoleuca. Next base: position 10,079,502 of record NC_079345.1, read on the forward strand.
TTGGATTTTGATATATGTCTCCTTTTTTCCCAAGAGAACAGGAAAACTACTTCTCACCACTTCTTTCATCTTAGGTTGTTTATGGCAGACCATTGCATTAGGTCATGTAGCATTGGATCCAATAGAAAATGAACAATGTTTTGAATCATCCATAGCTTCATTTGCTGCCTCTGTTTGGTCAGGTGAATGTAGTTTTCCCACCAGTACCCAGGTGTGTACCAGGGTTAAAAGCTTTCACATAAGCCAAGTATGTACCTAATCAGAATACTCTTGCCTGGGCAAAGCTTTGGATGCTAGAAATAATGTTTTTAAAGCATATTGACATATGCACTAAATGAAAAGCACACATAGTATTGAAGTGCTCTATTTCCCTAGAAAAGGAAGAGAATAACTCTTAATTTTCCTTTAGGGCAAAGCTTTAATAGAATTGCTGCTAGTTCATAGTCTTCCAGTTATTGTTTAAACCCCATAAGATACTTAAGTCTTTGAGTATTTATACCAAGACAAGAAAAATATGAATTCATTCTTGGGCTCAGATTTGGAGCTAATAAAATTATTCTGATTTCTATTACATTTCCTGCCCACCAGCATTACTTTCTTGCTATTATTTAGCTGAACAGTTTTAGTGTCTTGAGTGCCTTGTACCTTATGGAAGTTGGGAACAAAAGTCAAGGTCACAAGGAATAGGGAAAACAGTAATTAAATAATTGCAACAAAGAAAAGAGAAAAAAAAAGGAAGGGAACAGAGGATACAAACAGCAGCTATCAAAGTGGTTCTCTGCCAATGTTTTTAGTGTTGTCACTTGGGTGTGTCTATGTGGTTGAGTGATTTTCCTCAGTAACCTGCTTGTTTTGTTGGTTTTACAGTTTTTGGCGAGATGATTTCTGATTTTTTCTCAGATTCTCCCTGTTTCCTCCAAATGGACACAATTTATCATGTTGTCATTATCCATCCCCAGTGATTCAAGAACTTCTGTGTTTTCTTAGCAAGACAGCCAACTTCTCACATGATTTGTACTTGGAATTAAATTTCATTTCCCTTCTCTCATGGCTACCAGGCACTGCATTTCAAAGTGGGATCTTCAGCAGCTGAAATTTCAGTTCTACAGTGCCCTGTACATATAAATTGCAATATCCCAACTCCTGGAATCCCACTCTGTCAAGATTTTTTTGCTGCATTGCGCAATGTGCAAGGACGTGCCAAGCTGGGCAGAAGAGAGGAAAGCACACAGCTATTTTAGCAGCTTCTGTCTCCTCCCTGATTGAATTGGAAAATAATGTAAATTTTGTGATAAAATTATGTATGACACTTATAATTTGCAATGTGGTCAAATATGAGTATATAGTATGGGTGAATAAATAGAAAATGGATTGCACCTTTAACTCTTGCAAATCGGCAAATTGGGATGCTATTAAGTTTGGCAGATGTGTATTTTTATCTACAGTTGTTATCTGCTGAAAAACATCTGGATTTTAGAGAGTCAGACATTCAGATAACCCGAGTGTGCAACAGATACTAAAAACTCTTGTGGCTACCCAGTTTGAAAACAAAAGTGTATTGGCCTTCTGAAACAGTTTGCAAATCTCTCCTTAAAACAAAATATGTTTTTTTTATGGTGGCTAAAAAGAGGGGCACATAAGTATCAGTGTTTCTGTCCATTTGTTCTTGTGTTGAAGTATTCAGTGAAAGGTACAATTTTTTTGCAGTGCCTTTGCTTATTATATGACTAGGCTTTAGATACTTGTGGTAATGTTTGGGCTCCATATTTGATTTCTAAGTTTTGAGTATGAGGTAATGCACATTCATAGCTTGTAAGAAGAGCCAGACTGACAGCAGAGGGGTTGATGTCCTTTGTGGTGCAGGTACAGCATGTTGCCTTTTTACCTGGTCAATGCACTTCAGCCTCAACACACTTTCAGCATGGAGAATCCCAGTTTGTTTCCCACATCCTCCTATCCTTAAAATCTGGGCTGGGCTGGTCAGGGCAGGACAGTCTGGATTCCCATTAGTTCTAGCTGGTGATTGAGTGGGCAAACCTGCAAAATAAGCAAAGTAACTCATTGACGTAGACAAAATTTTGTCTTGGACATTTGCAAGGTCCTAGGAATCTCCTGCTAACAAACCTCCCTCATTTTTCAGCTTCATTGCAAAATGCAGTGAAATCAGGCTTTAATCAGGGGAATGAAACATTATGATGCATATTTCCATGCCTGAAATGAAAATCTATTTTTTAAAGAAGAAAATTAAATGCTATTTCAATTTTCTTGTGATGACCCTTTAGGACTGTACTGAGCTCCTGTCACCTACTAGCATGCCCGCCAGGCAGTCTGTACAAATATTATTATTACTTAAATAGAGTCTGAATCATTACCTTGTGTTTTCACTTTGTAGTGAAGTGATTTAAATATAGTTTTCTTATGTTGGGATCCTTTGACAAATGCATAAATAGTTAGCGCATTGTTAGCAGCAGTGAAAAGGAAATGGATGCCTGGCAGGAGGAAGGGCAAATTATTTTCTCATGCTTGCTGTGCTCTTTCTGTAGTGTAAATCAACTCTTCTCCTCTGAAAGTAAAAACTTATTCCAAGATGTCAACAAAAGTAAAGTAATTAGGAAAGGAAATGTAATTCCTCTCTGCTGCTCCTCCCGTACACACATTAGTAAATGAAAGCTATTTAAAGATACAACCTGGCATAGACTAATTGGAGATGAGTCACTTGGGACCTGATCCTGGAAATGCTTACTCAAATGAGTAGCCCTTTGATTGTTGGCTGGGTCAGTGTGGAGTGCTGAGCATGCCGCAGGATCAGGGAGGAGAGGGGTCAGTCCTGCAGGGTCCTGAGCTCCCCCGAACCCCGCGGCTCCTGAGCCAGCCCCCGTGGGACATGCTGTGCTTGGAGTTAACTCTTTTATTGGATCACAGCCAGCTTGGTCAGTGTCTCCCAGGACCAAACCCTGAATGCTTAACTTAAAATAGAATAGGAATATTATGAGGCTACTTTGATTAATTAATCTCATTTGGAATTAAAGAAACAATTAGAAAACTGAAACACACCACAAAACTTTGCTACATCCACTTCTGCTATTGGTTCATGTCTGTCATAAAATTAACTACTGTAATATGCTTTTTCCACAATTTAGTTCTCAAATACTTTGCTGCAAAGGAAGCTGTAAAGCTCAAAGACGTATTTTTTCTTAGTGTTAGCAATTAATATGCCACTAGTCTTTGCATAAATAAGTTGTCTATTTTAAAGCAATTCAAATGGGCTATTTCATTTTATATGACTGTTAATTAAGATGTTGATTAGCCCTGCTATTGAAGCATTGAAACCCTTTCTAAAAGAAATGGCCACTGTTTCAATTTTATTTTAATTATTTGGACTTTGAGGTTATTTACTACAGTGTCAGCTATCAAAGTAAAGCTATTTAATTTGATGTTCAGTCCAAGGCAGGTAGCACACAGAATTCCACATTTGCCTGTAACCACTGCCATTAATAGCAGTATGATTTAAGGTCATTTAAGAGTCATCAACCTCACAGATGGTAAAATGCGAAGTATCTAAAAGGGAAAATAACAATTGTTGTCTTGTCAAATAAAATCCGAACATTGTATTTTTCGTGAACACCCACTAGCTTCCAGCAATTTTATACAGAATGTGTTTCCCTTTGGGCGGAGAGTGTTAGGTCTTCCCTTTTATGTATCCTTCCATTGAGACATGCTAACCCCCTCGGGAGGTGAAACCCACCCAGATATTTGTGATTTTAAAACTTCATTTGCGTCACTTGCAACAGAGATGGATCATTATTCTGGGATAAAATCACATCCTGCACAGTGAAAATAACAGGCAACATTTGACCTGAAAAGGGAAAGAGGAAAAAAAAACCCAACAACTTTAAAGTGTTAAAAGAAACAGACAGTGTTAAAGCTGCTTCAGGAAACAAATTCTCCCTGTAATGCAATGTAATTACGATCTTTTCTAAGCTAAGTATAGTACCCTAGAGATTACTATAAGTAACTTATAATAGAATTTTTATTAGTGGTAGTAATTTTTTATGATAATTAGTGTAATCTGCAGCCAATAAAATCAGAAGATATATAGTTATCTCTTTTACACCAGAAAACTAATCTTCAGACAGCTGAAACATTAGGAAAAATATATTATTTTATGATTGTTATACACCCTTATGTTCTGATTATTTGGTATTTTTTTAATAGCCCTTTCCATTTAATGGTGAAAAATGTGAGGCATGCTCAAGAGTCAGTATAAAGCAGCTTTGGGGTAAGCATCTAGCATTTCATTTCCTTGGCTATCTGATCTGAACCCTCATCCTTTGTGGAAGTTAGCAAGTTTTAAGTATTTCTTCTAGATGATGGATGACCCTTGCACAAGCCCTGTCCTCACAGTGAGATTTTTGCCTTTTCTCATTGTCAGGAGGGAGAGCCTTGGCTGTGGCATGTGGTCTATGTATCTTTGGGACTCTCTTGTGCTGCTCCACAAAAAGAACATTTTGACTAAATGGATCAGCTGCCAACTGATCAACTGATCAACTGATCAACTAAGCCAGTGAGTTTGCTGGAAATACAAAGAAAGAGAACAGTTCCAAATAAGCCTAGGGAAGGACTAACTGCATTTCTCTGTTAGTGTTTTGAATCAGGCTTTCAGTTTTTAGTTTGCTTCTCTGTCAGAACCCTCCAGGCTGCATGGATGAGATGGACCTCTCACACAGACTGTCAAAGCTGACATATCTAGAATTTCTTAGGCTTGGGCTTCACTCAAGGATGTTTGAATGGGCATAAAGGCTATGAAGAAAGACTACTGTCTTCCACTCAGGGAATGGCATAACTTCTCCTGGACCTTTTGGAAATTATTCCTGCAGAATGAGGTCAGAGGACTGTTGTGTTCCCCTAGGCTTTTTAGACTTGGTTTGTCCTAAATTAAGAAAGAGAAGGGGAAAAGAGAAGGGGGAAAAGTTATGGTCTCACTCCTTAGAGGTGCTGAGATTAGTATTCCCAGCAACTGTATAGGTGTCCATAATTCATGTTCATGATCTTCTATGGTTTGATGAGCAGGGGCTCAATGTTGACAGCTGACATACTGTCTCCAGCATGTGACTTAGTGTCTGTTGAGATGCATGAGGTAGAGCAAGCTCCACAGAAGTTTGTTCACGTTCTGCAAATATGGGAGGACATCACTGCTTTCAGTTACCATTAAACTGGCTTATATTTAAGTGGCAGAACCTAAAGAAATTCATAGACCTCTTTAGAAGTCTGTGAACACAAACATGTTCATCTAAAGACAAAGACATCCCTAATAAAGAAGTTCTGATGATGTTTCCTGGACATGTTGTCAGTACATTTTGCTTGTAAATATGATAACTGGCTGTAAAATAAGCAGTTGTTTCCTTCATGTCCAGAAACTCACTTTGTGATGAAAATGGCCAGTCTTTCTTGCTTTGCCTCTGTTTTCCCCCACTGGTCTTTGGCAGAGGTAGCACTGTACAGACCTTCATCCTTCAGGTAGATTCCAGTCCTGCTCAGGCAGGAAGCACACAGGCTGTGAAAACAGCACCCTGGCAGTGGAGCTCCTGATAAAGTGGATAAAGCATCAAGTTTCCATGCTGATTCTGCTGGATTCCTGTGTGCCAGCACTTAGAGACTGTTGACCGTGAGGTTTCTCTGACACTCTTGTGAACCCTCACAGGGACAGATGGATTTGCTCTTGAATGGCTCCATTCTTTTCTCTTTGTGAATAGAGCAGGCAATGGTTAATTTGCCCTGACTGCTGTCATGCACCACAGGCTTCTGCTTTGTCACCCCTCCTGCTGACCATGGCCTCAAGGGCAGGAGGTCTCATATTCTGAAAACGTGTGTACTTACTGTATGTGTCCAGCCTGTCTTTTGGGAGGAGGAGTGTCGCAGCTGAGCACAGATGGTGCTCTTCCCCTCGCTGTGCTTCAACCTGAGCCTTAAATAAGAGCTTTCCAGCAAGCTGCCCTGGTAGAAGCTACTGATGGGAGTTAGAGAAAGGAAATTCCAGTTCCACCTACACTGAGGGATCTTACCAAAAGCCATGTTAGCAGAAGTGATCACCCATGGGTTCTGCAATGTTTTGAATTCATGTAGGAGACATTATAAAATTATTCATGGGTTTATTAACTTTTAAGCTGAATTACTGACATGCATTGAACCTAAGGCTGAGGAGTATCTGGAAACTTGGATCACAAAGCAGCTTCTTTCTCTTGTGGTCTCTTCAGAGTCTGCCTTGCTTGCAGCCTGCTCTCAGAGTTCTCAAATTGTGCAACAGCTGCCTAAGCATTTCCAGGTACAAGTAAAAACGAATTTTTCAGCCTTCAGCCCAAATAACACAGCCTTCCTTCTTCATTCTTCATCTCTTTTCTGCAGATTGGGTCAACTAGCATTCTTCATTTGTAATTATTAACTTAAAGGTCTCTTTTCTTTTACAGCCCTCAAAAAACACTGTGTGCTCATCCTCCACCTTGCTAACCTTATTGCACAGCAGAACTGTTTTCTAGGACTAGTTTCTAAGGGTTGATAGGTCTGAAGGATTTTAGGCAAAAAGGGTTGTAGTTGTATTTTCAATTTTATAGTCTGTGAATACCTTATTAACAGAAACTGGGTTGTGTGGTAATTTGTCAAGAGATTAGAACAGATGCATAGCACCCTCCCAGAAAAATAAAGTTTAATTTGTAATTTGCAGGCAGATCAATCTGTGTAATTTAAGTGACTGAAATTGTATAGTTGGTGTGCAAGGAAAATACCTTTTATTTAGAATAGCAGCAGTAAATTGATAGTGTAATTTGTGTTGTAAAAATTAGTCACTATATTCAATTGTGCGTAAAAACCCACAGCCTTTTGAACAGCACCCATAAGTTGTGCCTTAAAAATATAAATAATGCTTAAAAAAAATCCAAACATTCAGATCTTTGAAGACACTCCTTTCTGTGACTGGTATTAAACTACAGGGGTTGTTTTCCTTGCTTTTCAAGGAATTTGGCATATGCCACAACATCACATCTGGTAAAGGTTTAACTGAAAAATTGCTTGTTTCTCAATTCAAATCTTAATTTTTCCAGATAAAATGGGTATCCTGTGGCTCATGGTGTTCATCCATTCTACCACCAGGTAGGTAACAAATCTTGCTGCTTGCCTCTCAAGACGAATATCAGAAGAATTCACAGTGCTATGTACACCATTGCCTAAAAACCATAACACAAGTGATAAATACCAGAAAGTTGGTGGAGGGGGGAAGCTCTTCAAAGAAAATTTATACTAAAAAGATGTAAGATTAGTGTCATTATTGTCAAAAATGTTCAATCTCTATCCCCTCTGGAAATAAATGCTAAGCAGACCTGAGGAGAAGACAAAATCAGGAGCCTAAAGCAGCCTGTGGTCCCAGCCAAGAAATCCAGGTCACATCTGACATCCATTGAAATCCACACCCACAAATCCAGTGGACTTTAGGTTGGACTCCTAATCACCAGAAAAATGGTTTAATTCAATGTGTCATTTCCAGGGAAGGGTAAGAAGACATCTGAGATGGAAACAGAGACAAATGACTCTTCCCTTGTGGTAACATCAGACACAGGAGAAGCTCCCCTACACTGCACTGGAGTCCAACAGGTAATACCAGTTTCCTTGGCTGGCTAGTAAACACCTGAAAGGTAATGCAGTTTGGATGACTATAATTTCAGTGCTGAAAACAACCAGTACAAAGCACCATAAATTAATTGATCTTAGCATTAAATTTGCTCTAACCCAACTGTATTTTGATTTTAAAGAGTTAAATGCAGTCAGAACCTCCTAGATGTTTTCTGAAAGTGTTTTCTTATTCACGTTACTCAATGTTTTTATTTGCCAGTTAGAGAAATATTAAAAAAATATATTTCTGAGAATTAAATATTTTCAATTTGGGTTTTTCCCCTTCTCTTTCCCCTGTTCACATTCTGCACTTTTGGAACAGGCAGAAGACAAAACATTATTTTTCTTCATAGTATTTCTTTTGTTCAGCATTTTTTCCATCTTCCCTGCAATCCTCAAAACATTAATGGAACATTTTTGCAGTGGGGCTTTATCCAGGAAAAAAAAAGTCAAAGATTCTAAAAACAGGAGTTCTATTACTATTTCTGATGTTAGAAACTGAGCTAATTTGTCAAATAGGATGCAGTGTAAGGTTATGGTTTCAGAACAACGGAGAATTCCAATAGAATAATGGATGGCAAACAAGAAGTCTTGCATTGCTTTTCTCTGAGCGGTTTCCAGGTTTCACAGACTGTGTTTCTGTCTTGGAGGAAAGACTAGCTCGAGGCTACAGCGGGACTCCTTATGGGAAGAAAAAGGAAGGCTGCTCCCGTAATGGGCTGTGAAATACTGACCTTCTAGAATAGCCATTTTAAGTAGCTTTTGGGTTTTGTTCAGCTGCGGCAAGGGAAGTGTAATTGTGCTGCCCAGCTCTGTTTGAACTAGTGAGTTGTGCACTTCAGCGGAGGAATGCTTGGAGTGTGCTGAAAGCACAGATACGGAAGTGTGGCCAGGAATGTGATAGAGTGGATATAAAATGAGTGAAGACAAGTGTCCTCATGCTGGCTGCGGTGGTGACGTGCATTATCTCGACGTGTTATCAGGAGATAGATGTTTGCGTTCCCATGGGTCAGTGCAAGTTGTCACAGTTTCAACTTCCAGCTTTTTCTTATGGAAATAACATCACGAGGCAAAGGACATGGAAAGTCCTCTGCTTGCTTGCGCCTCCACATGTGATCTTACAATCCTGGTGCTCTCTAGAGGACTTAGGGTGCAGTGTGAAAGTATGATAATTGTTTTATCAATGATCCTTTGCTTCTATTCATAGCAACAAAGTTGATAAAAATGTTTTATTTCACTCCTCCTTTTCCTACTCATTAAATATCTTCGCTAGTGAGACATTTTCAAGGGGGAATGAGATATACAGAGTTGGTTTTTTTTTTTTTTTTTTTTCCTTACAACCATTTAATTAAAAAAAAAGGGGTTAGAGCAGTAAGGCTTTGATGCACACATTGAATGCTTCCTCTTTAGAAAGACATTGCTCCTCTAGAATGGCAAATAACTCAAAACCTGGCACCTTCCACCCCAGCCCAATCATTTGAAGGTAGTTATTTTTGCAAGACCACTTAACAGGCTTTGTTATCATTCCAGTTCGAAACAAAAACAAAGAGCAGAACTTCTCCACAGGTTTTCCAAGATGCAGTTAAGTGATTGTCATTGTTTCTGATCTGCTAATCAATTATTAGTATTAATTAAAGGATCCCTTTAGATCTGTTCCTCAGATCCATAACAGTCAACAGGAAAAGGAATGTGTGGCATAGACTCTCAATTACTGTAGTTACAGCATGTTATATCTGTTCCTGGGTGTGTGAATAAACCATCTGATAAGGTGAAACACCCTGTATATACTAGTAATTAGTCATAATTTCATGTAATTATTACAGCAATTTCTGTGGTAGCTATCATGGGTCCCAGACATCTGTACTTTATGAAGCCAAATTTGTAATTTTCAATGAATATATAGTTAGTCCATTGAAGTATGTTGCATACTTTTGCTTTTTCCCAGCCTTTTTGAGCTATGTTGTACCTGTCTGCTCTGCAAAGGCAGTAAGAAAAGCAATTAATTTCCAAAATTACATACCTGTCCTAGTAAATTATTTACTTTGAAACTTTTTTTATTTTTTGGTGACGTGTCAAATGTTCTGGTATTTCTATATTTGTTGGTTTTTTTGTGTTTTTTTTTTGGGTTTTTTTTTGGGTTTTTTTTTGGTTTTTTTTTGTTTTGTTTTGTTTTTGGTTTTTTTTTTTTTGTTTTCTTTAACAGTACCCTTCCCTGTGTTAGCCTGTAAATACAGTGCTCAGAAAGGAGGGGCAAACAGCACTGCCTCCAGTCGAGTATGCTGAGGGCAGCTTTGCTGTGAAGTTTCCCACACACCTGTGTTAAAGTTTGAACTGTCAGCATCCATCCTGATTTTTTCAGCCTGGAGTATCTCCTAAGATGGGAGGGAATTGTGTCTTGTGCCAATCTGATCTGCGGGATTGCTTTGTCATGCAAATGAAGGGAGAATGCAATACACTTATTTTCACTTACAGCTAAAATCAAATATAAACTCCAATCTGAAAATGAAACTGAGGTTCCTGGGGGGTAGGGGTTTCTTGGTGGGGTTTCCTGTTTATTGAGAAAATCTGGTTTAAAGAAAAAAAAAAGGTAAAAAATGAACAGACTTGGTTAGAATTTTTTTTTAAAACTTCAGAACGGGGCAAACAGCACAGGAATGCAGCCAAAATTAATGCAGTGTTTTTTTTGAATCTTTTAAAGTTTCAGGCTTAGAATTATCCACCTGTAGCCCAAGATTTTTACTATAAGAAGCAACTGTCATTTATTTGTGTAGTGATAGCATCATCTCTTCATGCACTGGCAACTGGGACTTACTTGAATTTCCTTTGATATATTTAGCCTAAAGAGTCTTAGATTAAATAAACATAAACAATTCAAATGGCTTTAAACTAAGTCTCATCTAAAACATGATTTGAAAAATATGCATTGAAAGGTAATGTAAGCATTTTGCTCATGCATTTTTCGTTTTAAAAATGCAATGAATCTTTGCAGCTATAAAGGGCTCTACAGCAATACTCTGTACACCAAATGTTTGGGTACTCCAGTACCACTGCAAAATGCAGGATTTGTCCAGTGAAAGCAGTATAGATGTTTGACAGCCATGCCCCTGAGCAAATGACTGAACCTTGAGAAAATGTTGATTTTTTTCAGTTCCCTGTATACTCCCAGACTGCTTTTCATACCTCAGTATTTATTGAGGTGCAACATAATTTTTTCCTGTGAAAAAATTAATATTTACCCACACTTCTTTTACTGTGATATTTGAAGTAATACAACATCATTACTTGCTGTGCTTAGAGCAGGAAATAACTATGACAACTCCAATACCATGGCTTGATTAATATTGGATTCTTAATAACAATCTCTACACATAGATTTTTGGTAGCAAGATGAGTCATTTGTGCAGACAGTTGATTCCAAGTGAGCCAATGACTCCATGGCAACTCAGAGAGCAGCATCTGCAGAGGAAGGAGCTGGAGTTGTGTCCTTGGTGCACGTAGGGCCTTGATGCTTTGAAGATCTTTAGGGGAGCTCCCTGTGCTGTTTGTCTGGAGCACTGTGCTGTGCTCCAGGCCAGGCCTGGCACAGCCAGAGCCTCACACACAACGTCAAAATAACATGAGCAAACTTCTTCTGAAAGGTAAAATATGTGGTAGATTTTCAGGTATGAATAGTCTGCAGAAGCTGGAATCAAGAGACTGCTTTGCTCCAGCACACCTGCTTTGGGTGGCAGATCTCAAAGGTGACTGCTGGTGGTGAAATTGAGACAAAGATGCTGTTGAAACCTCAGCAGGATTTTTGCTTAGATGGATTGCAGATTTTGGCCCCCATGCAGTAAAAACTTGTTTCCCCCTCCCTGCTGCAGGAAAGCAGAGAGGAGTGTGGCAGAGCTTGCTTTGCTGCAGAAAACAGCTAGGAGTAGTTCACATCACTTCCTCGTGCCTCAGATCAGCTTTGGACACACAGGGCTTCCCCAGTTCATCAAAGGGCCATCAAAACTCTGTGTTTTGCACGGATATGGAAAACCACATGATGTTTAGGTTTTGTTTTGTCTCCAAGTGGCACACTCCAGCACTCTCAGCCCTAGTGCCCGCTCCTGCCGACATCCTGTGGCATGCTGTGCACTCAGGGTGGTAAGGGGAGGGGCAGAAAGAAGTTTATTGCAGAGGTCATTTATTTCTTCGAACATAGAGACAAAAAGTCAGATCCAATCTTGAGCAGCTTATCTTTATGGTTTGCATTTTATTGAACCCTATTTTACTAATTCCTCCTGATTCCACATTGGCCATTAGGCATAATGTGTTCTCTATTGGAGTACTATTTAATAGGATGCTAATTGATGGCTATCACAGCATAAGAATCGGCCTAGTCAGTATTTCAGATGCTGGAAGTCCTAAAGCAATGGCCCATCACTAATGGCAGCGTGCTAGAATTATGAATGTTTATCATCTCTGCCCACCTCCAGTTCCTGAACCCCTCTTGCCTGGTTCAGTACAGGCGAGTTTATGAAGAGCTGCTGTTTGAGTGATGGTGGGTGGGGAAGGTGAATGGTACAAGGTTGTACAAGGCTTGTAGCTGCTTTGAAAGCCATTTCATGACAGGTGGTGCTATGGAGGCTCACTGAGTTTGCTTGTATTTGGCACTCTAAAGCTAGCCAGCACCAGGGTAACAACATGTTCAGCTATTTGTAAACCAAGCAGGGGCCTAAAAAACATTCCACTCACAAGGAAAAAATTGATTTAAAGAGGCTTGGAGTGGAGCTTGAGCATCAATGAACACTGAAGAGCCTTCTTAAACTGACACAATAAATTAGTTCAAAACAGATGACAGCCCAACAGATTACCCACCTCTTAACAAAGGAGGGGCATTCTGGTCCCCTTCACGAAAACATAGATAAAAATTTTGTTCTTCTACTCTAATGAGGCAAGCTTAGATATAAGTCAATAGAGCAATTCATTAACAAATCTAGTGAAATCCCCTGGGTTACCAGTGAGATGACAGTGAAAGTGGATGTGCTGTGAAAACTCTCCTTTGGTAGAGATGTCCATATGCTAAGGGTCAGAGAGCTGAGTGGTTTGCTCTGTTTACTATTCACCATACACATATGGCAGTTAAGGTCACTGTTATCAGACACTTTCTCTGTACACAAAACAAAATTTCCATATGGTCCATGAAAATGGATATGCTTTGCTCCCGTGCAGCTTCCCACGGCTCTCTCTTTGTGCGGCACCGGTTAGAAGTGTAAAAGAAGGGTGCCAGGGGTTACCTCGTCAGTCAATTGCGCTCCCTGCTTTGTGCATCAGTCCAATTTAGGGCAAATCTGCATCACTTTTTTCCCCCTGTCTTTCAGGCACAAATGCTCATGTCAGTCTATTAGAACGTGATAGAAGTACTGATCACTGCCTCTGCATCTAAATCCTTTTGAAACCAGGATGACCTGCTGAAGAGGATTTTGAGTGGAAGGCCCTTCACAAGACTCTTTCAAATCCACATAAATAAAGCCCTTTACTGGCTTAAAATGGCCCCTCAGATTTAGCACTACAGAGCCCCTAAAAAGCACAACACGATTGTCATGGATATTACATGATGGTAACAACAACAGGCCAAGAAGACAAGTCTCCATGCTGAACAAAACTAGGCCAGACTTTTTCATGATTTGGGATACAGATTGCTGACAGCCCTGTAAATAGGCTGTTTAACCCTTTGAAAGTGAATAAAGAATGGAGAGACAAATGCTTTCTGATAGACTTTGTGTATGTAATGGGTAAAAAAGTATACTGTAGCGTTCTGGGATTTCTGGTGCAAGATTAATACTGAAATATCTGAGTGTAATTACTGCAGACCTTTTACTCCTGCAAAACCAGCCAAGCTCAGTATTGCAGGTGAATATCTTGCACAAAGGAGCTGGAGGGAGGGCTTTTACATTTTTATGTTTGGGTGCAACATAATTCTCTCTCCCTCTCTTTGCTGTAATTTGGTGCTTCTGAAAAAATAGGAATGATGGGCATGTGTAACCAGCTGATGACATCTTCTCTACCATAATAATATAACAATCTGAAGGGCATCTCATTTATCTGCTGTTCCTAGTTTATTAATACATTTTTAAGCTCTCTTTCTCCCTAGGAAAGCCACTTGATAAAAATCAAATTTTAGGAATCAGTATATTGCCCAAGTGCTAAGATGGCAAAACTGCTGACAAAACCATCTCCTAGAAATTAAGAATTATGTATATTGCCTTCAATTTTACAAAGCTGTTTGTGTTACTACTTGAATGGCTCCCTTGTTACACACAATTTCTGAGGCTTGGCAGCCGCATGATTTTCATAAATCCAGGTACTACTGTTTCTAACCTCTGACCGTGTTTTAGCAGTGCAGGGCCTTTTTAATTCATTTAACTCATTTTAATTGTCTTTCAGGGGAAGAGCGCTTTCTTTGGCCAGCTTAACTGGCAGGGAAAGCTGCCTGCTTGAGTACTTGCTGCCATTCAAAGAGACCACTCATGAAAATGCATGCTTGTCCTCGTAACTCCTTCAGTAACTGTAATATTTCTCCCTTACTGTTTGTGTCAGAGAGTCATTACTGGAAGCTGCTGACATTTTTGACATTCAGTAGCATCAGAGCACATTAGGTGGTCCTTAGATAATTTTTAGACAAAATTTACTTGTATCACATGCTCAGGCCATTACAAGCAACAGAGGTAAAACACTTCGGCGTGAAGATAAATCAGTCAGTGCACTCATTTTTTGTGGACCTTCCTATATTATTCTATAGCTGAACAGTTTTAACCAGGTGGTGCATAATGCATAATACACTGTCTACCCAGGCTGTTCATGCTTGGGTTTTGGCTTTTGTGGAAGATCAATCTCTATTAGGGGATCTATTATCATCACTTATGTTTTACTACAATGAAATAAATAGGCAGCTGCAGTTGTTTGGCCTAATAGCTCTTAGTTTGATTGCTAGAAGTAGGAAATCAATGCAGGGTGAAAGGAAGAAACATTTTTAATAACTTACACTCCAGATATGAGATCCCCAAGTTATTACAAATTATAAGGTTAAGACCTCTTGAAAGAATCCTAGCTAGTTAAATATTTAAAACTCCTGGGTGAGAACACATGCACTAATGAGCTTCAGGCTACTAAATATCAGAATCTAGGGGGAGACATCTTGTTTTATATTAGAAAGTATTAGTGAATATAAACTGGCCATAAGAAGTGTTTAATTAGGAATTATATTGATATGGGGAAAGCAGAGAGAGAAACAGATTACCAAATCTAGTGTTCTGTTAAAAGCTGGATTTGTCTGTGCAGGAAGAGAAACAAATGAAAGCAGCCCTTTATCAAATCAGGGGAGACACAGTATGGTATCCTGACCCTCCCAACATCCCTCTCCACAGCCTTGGGGGAGTTGCTGCATACCTCAGACTGAATGTGGATGGATCTTCCTACTGAGAATTCTTTTTGACGTCCATCAGGTAGCAAGTTGCCTTAGACTTTTGATCAGTATTGCAAATTTAATAATTGCTGTTTGGAGAAAACTATGATGCAAATGCCAGACCAATACACATCTTTGCAATTCTCTAACCCCAAACAAGAAGAGAAAGATCATAATCTTTGAATCTCTTCCCTTGTCATCTTTTTATTCAGAATTTTAAGATTGTAAGAAACCTGTTAATTGTACCTGACCATGTTAAGTTTGTTCTCTTAGGAAGAATAGAAATGTTCCAATTCAGATGGTAAGTGAAGAAGGGTTGACACTAAAAACTGGATTGAAATGATTAAGCATCAGATAAATATTAAGTCTTGTCACACAAATATTGTGGGAGAAGGATTGCTGCATTGTGTGCACACATATGTATTTTATGTAAAATAACTTCGGTCTGTCTCCCCTCTGAAACAGGGCGTGTGAGTGGGTAAACAGCTCATAGCAACAGATGAAAGGCTGACAAAGTTCAGACTCCCAGGTTCAAAGGTTTCAGCAGTATGTGAAATGACAATCTCAGGCTATTTGTGTTTCCAAGCTCCTGTGTATTTGAATTGTTTGCTCATCTATGGAGGTTCACCATTATCTTATTCCTAGTTGTGCTCATCAGAGTGAGCTGCCTGGCTGCAGATATATCTCATAAGAAAACTTAGTAAAGCCTCATAACACCCTGCCTCTGCCCCCAAGAAGATCATAAATACTTTCTTTTAATTGTTGAGGTTAAATTGCAGCAACACAAAGCGAGCATCCTGCTCACTCTGTGTGCATCTCCTGCTGCTTGGTCAGCACAGGTCCACTGTTCCATTTTTAAATCAAATTATGCTTGTGATAATATTGTCTTGAGCTTACAGTTGCTGACATGGATATCGACAAAGGCTTAGCCAGTATTTTAATAAGAAAACAAAATACAGGAAATACTCTAGAGTTTCCAGGTGGATCATTAACAAGACGCCTTGGAGGGCTGAGACTGCCAGCCAGCACAGGGAATGCATCACAGTTCGTCATACAACTTAAACTTCTTTTGACATCTAGTTATGTCGAAATGTGACTGATCACCTAGGGGTCCAGGCTCCTGTGAGGGAAAAGTTCACTGACAGACAGCGAACGAAGCTGATCTTAAATGAGAATCAAGAGAAAGCAGCATTCCAGCGTCTGACAGTCTGCAGCTGCTACCTGGGTCTGCCTAACGAAGACGAGCCTGCTCTGCTGAACAGTTATATTAGCATCTGTATGCTTCTGTCTCATTATCACACATCTGCCCACCTTTATTCGAATGAAGCTTCTTCTGATCTGACAGCTCAGGCATTGTCAGTGAATAGATATTATGGGAGCCGGGTACAGCAGCTTAGGGTGTTAGCTTTTATTTTCTAAAGACTGTTGTACAGTTTGACAGTATAATGCCACAGAGGTAAAGAAGATAATTAACATATTGGGCAGTTTCTAAACAAAGCTGAGACAGTTATACTGGCAAAAGTGCTGCTGCTGGAGCAGTATTGTTTGCACTCTGGAAACATCAAAGGCTTGCAAGATCTGCCTTTATAAGAAAGAGAACAGGTACGGCATGGTCCCCACACCACAAACAGGTAGTTTTGGGGGGCTGAGCCCACACCTAAAACTGCAAAACCTTTGGTGCTTGAAGAGCCTGTCGTGTGCGTTCAAACCTCTGCTTGCTCAGGCAAATTATCTCTCAGCATTTGAGAAGATGTGAAAAGGTGTGTGTGGAGAGGAGGTTGAGGGTCTTTTTTACTTTCTTGAATTTATTTTTACCCCACAGCACAAAGCTAAGCATTCATTTGAGCTTCACAGAGCTCGTATTTGGATGGAGATTTAAGCCTTCTAAGTTAGTGATCACAAGTGGGATTTTCTAGAAATACCAAAAAAGCATATGACAGAGGTTTTGTCATTTGCTCAGTAATATACTAGAAAGGCTTGTTTAAAAAAAAAAACAAACAACCAAGCAACCAACCAAAGGGGGAAATAGTATTTTGAGCCCACAATGTAGATGGACTGAGATTAGATGACTGAGGAAAGGGATGCTCATATTCTCTTCTGCGGATCTGAGAAAAAAATGTCGTACTGCCATGGATTACTACACAACTTGTCTTCAGTTTTTACCAGGTCTTAGAGTCTGTATAAAATATTGGACAGTGCTGGAATTGAATGGCAACTTGACTTCATAAATATTTTGGATATGAAGCATTTATGAAAACATAGCCTCTGAAAGTTCTCATTATTCTTTACATTTTTGAGAAAAATAGTGAATGGGATACACTGCAGCAAGATCATCCCTGAAATCACTATCCCTTTGAGCCTTGGTTTATGTTTCAAATGGCATAAATAATAACCTAGACCCCCCTGCCCACAAGCAATGTTGTGGCCAAAAACCAGATCTGCAGCTGGTTTGGATAAGTTGCTCATTTACAGCCAAAATAGTGTTCCCTATTCTTGTGGCACTGAGCAGATTTACCCTGCTGAGAATCTAGCCCCAAATTTCTAAGAACTTACGGACTTTCCTCATTTCATTCATGGCTTTCAGTTCACTGCTTTTTCTTTGTTCTTGAGAGCACAGGGTTACACAAGTTAATGTTGAAATTACTGCTATTTTGCAACAACGCATTCAAAGTCATTTCAGCATCTGCGCTGATAAAGTGAGAACAGCTCATCCAGATTGGCCTCCAGGACCTGCACGCACCATTGCAAAGTTTGAATACAGAATTAGATTCGTTTAAAAAAGAGGGGAAAAATTAAAAAAAAAAAAAAAGATAAATCCACTGTCATTCATTCTAAAAAGGCATTACAGACTGCCGACACTGCACAGAAAAATAGGCGATGTTGACCTTTTTATGATAGACTTTGCTGTGCTGTTGCCCTGCTGTCGGAGGTGCCTCCCCGCAGCCGCGCACCCCCGCACGCACCCGCACACACGCGCCCGCTCTTCAGCTCTGTGTTATCTCAAATAATTACCCTGCGCTTCTGGCTGTCCCCAGCGACTTCTGCTGCTAAAAAAGCTACTCATTGTCGGTGAGTGAAGAGGGATTTCAAACCTGCTTCTTGTGGCCCAGCAACAGCTCTTAATTAACCACTCAGGTATTGAGCCTCCTCCTCGCCCGGCTCCCATCCATATGGCAGGAACATGTCCACAGCGATAATCACTGAAGGAAATATTGTATCAAAAAAAGGGCTCGCGGAACAGAAAGCTCCTGCAAATTATTTTTAATGATTCTCCTCTTGTGAGGCGGATTATTTGCTGTTTCAAGCAGCGCCAGGGAAGGGGCTGTGTGGGCTCACGCCAGCCCCGCTCTCCCTCTCGCTGCAGCATCCCCAGCCCGGGCACCCGGGTACCCGAGCAGCCCTTCAGGCAGCCGAAAGAGCTTTACATCCCTGTGATTCTGGCAGTCCTTTGTTTCTAGTGCGACTCGCTTTCTACGCGCTGGATGTGCATGTTTCCTGTGAGAAAGGCACTTGAAAAAACTTGCAGCCTTGACACAGACCCACACTTTTTCCTTACCCCTCGGTTTATAGTAAAGAAAACAGCGATTCGAGTTTATAAATCTAATTAAAAATGAAGTTGCATTTACATTTTAAAACCTTGCATATACCAGCATACTGTGTCAAAAGATATTATGTATGATTTTACTTTGTGACAGAAACCATTACATTTAAAAATTCATTACAGCAAGGTTAGTTAGACACATGATGGATGCAGCTTTAATCCTGCCATATATTATTACAGTTAAAATGTAAATGATGAAAAATATTTTGTGCTTATCAGCATTTATGTGGAAATGTGTTTTACAGTGATATATGGTGTTATATTTCTATTATTATGATGAGAAAGAATGAAATACAAAAAGACTAAGTGTTTATTAAAACATGGTTACTTGTGATAAAATATTCTTGTTGTACATGACTTTAAACATATTTACCAAGGGCATTTGTCCAAAACAGCTGTGAAATGTGTTTGCTATGCAAATCATTCTTTGTAATTTTTTCCCCTCTGTTATACCGACTATAGCTTTTTAATAGCCTAATGTTTAAGCTATGTAAATATATTTTTATTATTTTTCATTTCAGACGTAGGGGGGATGGGGACTGGCTTTGTTTGCACACATGCATGTATTCAAATAGATGGAATCATACATAAAAAGATATAAAATTGATCCTAGCAAAAAAATCCTTTTTGCATTCTATCTCGTCTCGTTTCAGCCTCTCAAAGCCACCCTTGATCACAGGGAGCAGAGCTCTTTGCCAGCGCAGCCCCTGGCAAGTGCTGATGTCTGAGCACACGCGTGGTCCTGCTGATGGGGATGATTTAACACCTCACACTACAGAGCCCTTGACTCAGCCTTGCTCTGCACCCTCCTCCTCACACATGGGTAGTGCATCACTGCATGGGAGATTCATGCCCTGGCCAGGGAACAGAATTTTTCTTTTTTCCCCAAGGAAGGTGAGTTCTCAGTTGGGTTTGTGCTTTAGAAGAACTCTGCCAAGTAAATCTGTACAGAGTTGTCCTGATTTGAAAGGTAGTGAGTTTTGTGGTCAGTATTGCGTGTTGCAAATTCCTAGGTTAAGTTTATAAAGAAATTTTAGTCCAACAGTGACTCTTCTAGAAAAGTTTCTGGCACTTAGGGCCTGGTCTTCACAGGCAAAATCCAGTATAATCTTGAATAGAACAATACAAAGGCGTAAAAGCCATTAAGTGACTTGCCCAGCATCCCACAGGAAGTCTGTGACAGAAAAGAAAATAAAAATGTGAAGGCCTGAAACTTTGGAATTTAACCATTCTATCTGTGCATTCCCACATGTGCTCTGTGGGAATGTACACTGGATTTTCAGTGTTTTTGGGTTTGCTCTCCTGGTTTGTCCACTGACCCTGGCTGACTGCTGTGTTATTCCAGTATTAATGATGATGACCCAGAAATTGTCTGACACCCCCCATTAGCCCAACTTGCCATTGCTTCCACGCTGTCCCCACTATTTATTTTCTCCATGTATCCACTACAAGTTTGTGCTGTTTGTTTTGTTACTTTCCATGCAGCTCATAATTAAGAAAACAATAGAGTCAATAAACAAGTAAATTGTGTGGTTTCCATACTGTTCCAGTATTTCCTCCAGTTTGTATTGCTATGTCTTAGAAAAGAAATTCACTTGAGTTTGGCATGATGCAGTGATCAGGCTGGAATTGCTTCTAGTTATATGATGCTGAGCCCATATTTAACAAGTCAAATATGCTTCCTAAAAGAAGGAACAAAGTAAACCAAAATATTTACGATCAAGAGCATATATGTCCCTCAGTCCTCTGCCTGTCTTTTAATATGAACAGAAGCAGGAGACCTGGTGCTTGTAGTTCACTAAAGTGGCTATTTCCTTATAACCTTCCTCCTGTAACAATGTTTATTCAGTTATCAGGGAAGAAATATCATTTGTCCGTGCAGCTACAATTACCCAATTTGTTGTATAAATTATTACTTTTTTTTCTCATCTCATGTTGATGACAGAATCATTTAATAGACTTTCAGTTGCTCAAGCTTGAAAATTGGTTCCACATTCTCTCTTTTTTTTTTAGTTTTCCTCCCTAGGGTGAGTGCAACGTGGTCTAAATACAATTTCCATCCCCCCTCCCTTTCTTTTTTTAAAACATCTGCTTGTATGAGGATGTTGTTGTGTACATTAGCGCCGTACAGTTTAGCACCCTTTAGGACTGCCTTCGTCTCTGGCTTCCTCATTCCGGGGCCAATCATAATATATCAGGAACTGTAGATGTTTCCTATCTCAGCTCTCTCCATAACTCTTCTGCTCAGCTGTCTGAAGCTGTTTTCTTTAGGAAGTCCAAAGCAAGGGGGGTGGCTGACCTGGCATCAGTCCTGTTTATAAGAATAAAGCCTCCTCCCTGCACACCTCTGGAGCTCTGCCACGCAGGGTCACATCCGCCTGAGCGAAGCGCTGCCGCGCCCCTCGCAACGCGGACACCTGACCCTTGCTGTCCCCTCTACCCTGCTCTTTCAAGTTATCCAACCCAGTCAGAGGATTTTCTCCAAAGCTGAGGTTACAGGATTTGCAACTGTGGCTTTGCCACATAGTTCATTAGGAAGGGAGAAACCAGCTACTGTCACATGTGCTGGATTTGTGTGTGTGTTTGTGACATGTTTATTTGTTTATTTGAAACAAACATTTGCTTTTAAATTTTCCTCCCCTGCTGTTGCTGCTGAAATAAATGCCAGTCGGGCTTGTTTGCTTAGTATAGGAGCTACTGTGTGGTTGGAGGAAGAAATGATGTATGGAGCAGCCATCTCATTCCTAGTCTGTTCTCAAAAGGCTTTTCTTAGAATAATTCCATTGCTGCTTCCATGATGCTGGAGATGTCACAGAGTTACCATCTGCCCACTCAGGAGTCAACTGGTTGCCTATGAAATCTATTTATTTCAGTTTTAAGCCTGAGAATATTTGCTGAAAGCAGGATTATCACTTTGTAGACCACCAACAGCTGTTGAAAAGCAGGGCATAAAACTTTGTTTATGTCTTTAATAACCCACTTAATGACGGAGCAAGCACATTATTCATAATAAAATAGGCTGGCATAATCTTACTCCAGTGCATGGTGTCAGAGAATTAAGCAACATCTGCTATGCCATAAAATAACATTGTATATACTAAGTACATTAAAAACATGTGTACACACATATGTATATTATATACATTATTTAAAATGTCTCAGTGGAATTCTACTCTTTTTAATTACACTTAGCAAACAGTGAAATGGTTGAATGAGGGTATTTTTGCTTCTGATTCTGAATTTTTAATTAAGTTGGAGTCTATGGCTCTAGTGGCAAGGGACAGGATATTTACAGTACATTTAAGACATAAAGACAAAGTTTCAAGTTTTGAAATTTGGGTTCAAAATCTATTTTTAGCCTCCAAATAAGTGATCTAATTTTCCGAACCACAAAACATTTGTGGGTTCTTAACCCGATGAGAGTGTTGGTTGCTCAGCAACTCTGACAAACCAGGCCAGTGTTTCAGTGCCTAAATGCAGGTTTTTATTTACAATGAAGGCATCTGAATTTACAGCTTTTATCCACAGCATTTCTAGAATGGAAACCCCACTGTGCTGCTGCTGCACATGCACAGGGAGTCACTGCCTCTGCTTGGAGAACTTGGAGCCAAAGAGCCCAACTCTTCCTGGAGGCAGAGGGGGAATCCTCCTCCCTGCAAGAGGCTGAGCATCGTGGCTCCCAACCAGCAAAGCATGTAAACATGTCTTTAAATTTAAGCATGTGAGATGCAAGTGGAACTACTTGCATCTTAAAATTAAATACATGTTTCACTAGATCAGGCCAGATGGTTTTACATGCTCAAAAGTGACATTTACAAGGTCACATAGGAAATGTTTGACAGAGCCAGGAACCGAAACCAGATCTCCTGAGTGCCAACTTTGTGCCTTAATTTTGCACCCATCATTTTTGTTTTTTTTTTTCTTTTTGTGATGACATATTTCTCTTAATGCAAACAAAAAATGGGAAAAAAATAATCCAATAAGGAGACAATTAACTTGTGTGGTTTTGCATATCTGTCTGGTTTTGCTTTTTTTTTTTCCAAAAAAGAGCTGAATGCTCCAGTGCCACTGTTTCAGAGATCAGCACTTTAAACTTTCCAGAAAAGCATATTATTTTATTCACTTAAAAAAAAATTCTTCTATCTTTCAAAAATGTAAGCAATCTGTTTTCATTTCATAGGTGGCCAACCAAATAAAAAAGTTATAACTTAATAAAATTTCTGTACAGATTTATATGAATTGAGTGAACTCCCCCAGTATCTGAATGTGAATCTGTTGGAAAATAGCTGCCATGGTACTGGAATAACTCAACGTCACACAGCAGGGCACACTAACAGTAGTTCTCCCATTGACATTTTCCCCACAAGTGCCAAAATAAACATGGGAAACTACTATGGGGGAAAAGTCCAATGAACTACTGGAATGGCAACTGTGATAAATTGAAGGTGGTTTCTTCAGATTCACCTAAATCTCTGATTTCACTAATGTGTATATTTTTCTTGGTAGTCCCCTCCTTGTGAATATCTCAAATGCATTTGTTGGTCTTTGCTAGCTCTGGTCTTGTCATACAACTGCATTCTTTTCAGCCTCTCATTCTGCCTCAGGTTTGAGTGTCTTTCTGTCCTTCTCTAACTCCCATCCAGACCCCAGCACCATGAGAAAGTACTCTAGATTACTTTCTTCTAATTAATATTTATTGATGAAAGTCTTACTCTATGTATGAAAAGGAAGGAAACGACTTTCTCATGTTCACTTAAGACCCTCCTATTACACCAGCGAAATGCAAAAAAGGTAAAAATATGAGCATGGCAGAGTAGGTTTTATGTAGTGACCTCTTTTTTGGCTGACTGGGTTCTGTATTTCACTTTTGGATTTAACTGACTTTTATTCATAGAATTTGCATATCTGTGACCAGCTTGCAAAAACTCTTAAAAACTAATGTAATTTAAATACTATTCATTTAAGTGAATTCACTCAGTCATCTGTGGGGTCTGAGGAGCAGGATCCAATTGCTCTTCTTGAGGGTATTTAGAATATCATCACTTCAAGCTGTCTGGCTCCCCCAGACCTGAACAGGGGCCTGTGGCCAGGAGAGACTACAGAGCCTGCAAGTGCTAGAGATTTAGTCTACAGGTAGAACTATTTCTTTTCTAATTTGTATCAAACTGAAGGAAATAGAAATGTAGAATCTTCCCAAAAACATGTCCTCTAACTTGTTATGCTGGTTTCTCTTTCAGCAAAGACCAGCTTGTCTTGTTATGAGCATTAAGGATCCCTGCTGAACAGCACAGTACAGCTCCCTGTCAAGGTGTGCTTAACATCAGCTTCCCACTCCTCAGGACAGACACATGTCTTCACTTGTCAGGGGAGCAGGCACAAGCTGTTAATGAGGTCTGTATCTGTGTTTCTCTGAGATTTAATTGTTGTTTTGTTTATTTTTATTTTTTTTTTTTAACTGAACCTGAGCTACACTATATATATGGGACTAGAGCAATTGTCCTGTCTAGGGAAGGTATTGCTTCTTCTCCACCAGATGCAGACATGAAAGAGAACAGAAAAGGGTGTCTAGATGCTGCTGCTTCTATAGCACAACTTTCCAGCTTCTTGCACCCAGCAGCTCCAATTTACTGAGTCAGGGCTAGTATCCTGATTATTTTTCATAGTCTCTGATAGATTTTCCCTCACCCTCCCATCCATGACTTTGCATAATCAGATTTTAAGGCCATGTAAAGTTTTGATATCCACAACATCCAGAGGCATTTAATTCCACAATTTCACTCCGTGTTATGTGAACATTCACTGGGTTCTTACATTCTTGTTCCAAATAATTATTTCCATGACAGTCTTGATCTTATAAACCTTTACTGTACCCACTTTTTGTCATCTGTGCTTTCTTCAGGCTGTGGGACCATCATGTGTGTAGGTGCTACTCAAAATCAGTCCCATATCTTTAAAATGTGCCAAATCTCTACTGGTAACTTAATAAATAGCATTTACTTTTGGGATAAAATGGGCACACATTACTATCCTCAATGATACACAATATAAGCCTGAGAAATACCAGTCAAAGCAGAAATATAAAAACCATATTAAAATCCAACACCCTTCAAATGGTCAGGAATACAGAGATGAGACAAAGATACTGAATTGCCCATGTAGAGGAATCTCCAAAAGCCCAGAAAATGGCTAGAAGGTTCCCTTCCCATGTGTTCCCCTGTCTGGTAAATTGGGTTCAAGGCTCTTTAAATATCATGTGGAGCAATTCTTGGGAGTAAAATCAAGAGCTAAATATGCAATCAATCACACAAGTGGTTGAATTGCAAACTTTAAAATATTAACATGCTTGATTTTATGTGGTTCTAGCCAGCTCCTTTGTTTGGGGGCTCCCTGTTTCCTGTGTACTGGGAGCACTGGAAAGCTAATGCCAGTGAAAGTACCTATCACAACTTATTACAGAGGGTAAACAGCCAATGTTATTAGTAGATGAGCAGGAAAGGTAGATCAATATAAGGAAATACTGCTTTCATTCACTATTCCCTTTGTCACTGCCAGACCTCAGAATTTTTCAGTTCATTGATGTCAGAAAGGATTTACTTCCCTGCCCAAGGAGCTGGGGCCAGATTATTCCCAGGCTGCAGCAGATACTGATCAGCATGTAAGCTGGCTTGGGCAGCTGGGTAAGAAAATAAAATTTAAGTTCCACAGCAACTTAAATACTGCTTGGGTTTATAATGTCCACATTGGTATTAGGCAACTTGGCAACAGAAGTGGCCAAAATATATTTCCTTTCACAGCCCTGCCTGGTGAATGCACCAGACTGGTTAGACAGAGAGGTGTAGTGTTTTCACTAGCTGAGTGAACGCCTAGCTCAGGCCAAGTCTGGAAAGATTGTATTCACAGGGCTGCTCAGGGGTTAAACTCTGTTTAACATATTCACTCCCCTCCTAACATGCCATTATTTCATTTGCAGCTTCCTCCTCAGCAGCACCTAGAGCCTGTCCTTGCATACCCCCATGCTCTACTGCCCTCAGCAAGCTGTGGTTTACACCACACACACCTTCTCATCACTGTTATCATCGATGGTTTCCTCAATGGAAGTAATCATTCACATTATAACTGTTGCCAAAAGCCTCTGGCACCAGAAGTGCTCTTGGAATGGAAGCCTGAAGGCATGCAAGAGCCTGAGCAGCTGTAACAGCAGCCCAGCCAGCCAGTGAGCTGAGTGAACCACACTGGGGAAAGGCTCAAGACTTCCCTGAGACAAATTACACTTTGCTTTATGTGCACATGCAGTGTTATTTTGTGTTCAGTATCAGCCAGAGGTAGGTGCCTAGGTCTGCTGTGTTCATGCAGACAGATTCAGCTGTGCATCAGCACATTTTAAAATGTATTTATACATTATGTGTGTGTGTGTGTGTGTGTGTGTGTGTGTGTGTGTGTGTGTGTGCTAATCTTTGCTCTTGAGGACCTCACTCCCTAAGTGGAGGTTAGGAGTTCTCCACAGTTCAAGTTATAAGGAGACATAGACAAATAAAGACTTTCTTTTCATCAGTGATATGACATTGTCTACCTAGTCACAGAATAAGATACAGCAGCTTAATCTGAGTTTAAAACTGTCACAGTTCAACAAGATAATGCATCCAAGTAGTCATTTGACTTACCTGCAATCTGCTCAGTGCTTTCATCTTCCCCAGGCAACCAGGCTGAGGGGCATTCCTAAAGTCCCTGGTAGCTGGCATGTGAGGAATTCTTATTCTGGGGGTGCAGTTTATTTGAGTGGGCGCATGTGAGTGCAATCACCACATTCTGATTTCAAAGGTGACTAAATGCTCTAAGTCCCTTCATTGGTTTAGCATTTTTAGTGAGTTAACTGCATCTGTTATTTTTGTACAGTTGAATTGTGTAACTTGATTGCCTGACACAGTATCAGCAGTGTGAGGTCCTTTATGGGTCACAGCTCAGCTGAATTTTATGCATAAGAATTTCCCCATTTTTGTTCAGGACATAATTGTTCTTCTGGGCAATACTCAAGTCAAGGCTAGAAAAAAAAAGAATGCAAAATGCAGCCAGACATCTCCAAGAGAGCCTGTTTGTGCCTTGCAATGAAGCAGAAGAAAAGTAAATTGTATCCCAGTTCCTTTGGACAGGGGCCACCCATCCCACACCCCCCCTCAGCCAGAGCCCAGGTGAGTGATTCCTTGCCCTGATGTCTCAGGGCAGCATCCCTGTGTGGAGTGGCTCTCTCATGCCCTGGCTGGGTCCCCAGGCACTGTGCAGTGGGTGCCCACCCCCAATGCAGGTGATAGCCAGCAGGTACCAGCAGGTACCAGCACACACCCCTGGGCACCATCTCCTCTCCCCTGGAGCCCCCACACAACTGGGGGCTGCACTCCCCCAGGCTGGCAGTGACCTTCAAACAAGGCTTGGCTCCAGGAGGGTTTGGGGCAGAGTGGCACACTATGAAACTGTGCATCAGCAAAGACAGCCCAGCTCCTTGTTAGCACTTGAAAATGCTCTGCAGCATCCAAACCCTGCAGTGCTCCAAGCTCGAGCTGACGGGCCAGCTAATTGTCAGCATGCCACTGCCTCTGCTCCCTGTGTGGTCCTGCAGAGAGCCATCCTGATGGCTGCCAGTAATGAGGAAAACTGGTGTGTTTTTGTTTTGTTTCCTTTTAAATAAACTTGCAGTCCTTAATCTAGCAGGCTGGAGTCCAGATTTGACAGCCCTGTGAGTAACGAGGTGCAAGGAAAGACAGGATGTAGAATTAGGAGGTAAGGGCTGAAGGTTGGCCCAAATTTGATCTCTAGAGTGGACATGTTACATCTCTTCCCCACCACTTCTCCTCTTCATCCTCCCCCTTGCCACATCCTTAGACACAGGCCATAGGTGCTCACTTAGCAGGGCAATGGCCTGCCCAGCGCACAGAGGAGCTGCAGGGGTAGGGACCCTCTGGGCAATTCCCCATGGCCCACCACCCTGTCTGGGGCATCTCATGAGCTGTTCAGGCTGAGGCACCTGAGCTGCCCACAGCTCTGCCCCTGGCACCTTGCACCCACCTCTTTCTCACCTCACCTTGAGGAGAAGCATTGAGCTGTGGTTCAGCTTGTTCAGATGCATGCATAGGAGTGATGCATGCATATCTATACAGGCTGAGGGATAATTACAAATACTAAGTCATTTTAAAACAGCAATGTTCAAAATAAGGGTAAAATATTCTTCTATATCTTTTTCCATTTTACACACACTTTCTCTGTTCCTCTGTGTCTCCCGTTCCATCCAACTGATTGTGTGACTAATTTTCTTCAC
>NC_079345.1:10112500-10237500 GCF_029582105.1 Oenanthe melanoleuca
ATATGAGCAGCAGTATCACATTTCCATGTGCTTCACTGTATTCCACAAAGTGATCAGAATTCCAGCTGGCCATTTTGCATTCATGGTCTTGAACAAACCTCATATGAATCCTGATGCATAACATTAGCAAGGCCTGAATAGCTGGTACATAAAACCTCTGCAGGGGCTCAGTAACCTGGTCATGAGCCCACAGTTAATGAACTCTTTTTTTGAAATGTCCAGTGGCCTCTCCACTGGCACTTCAGGCAGGATTTCTTCTGTTCCTCTCAGGTGGAGAAAAAGCTGCCCACAATTCCACCCACAGTAGGCAACCAGTTGCCTTGACATTTTGCCATCAATGTCAGTGTGGCCAGATTTTGACCATCATTTTAATAGTTGAAGAAAAAAACAGATGCCTCTCTTTTTTGTTGCTGCCCTCCTGCAGCCAGTGGGTCAGTCATTCCCAGGCTGCTGAAATGTACCTTCCAAGTCAGCAGGTTACAATAATCACTGTGTTTGCAAGCCTCTATTCTCATTCTGAACCTAAATAAGTTCATAGGTAACTGAAAACACTCACAACTAATCACAGCCAGGATGAAATGCAAACAACCAAAGGAGTCTCATCCTGGCTGAAATGCACCCAAGGAGGAGACAGCAGCCTCCTGCAGAGGAGCAGCTTCTGGTATGTGATTTGAAGCCCATGCCGTGTTTAGCAGGCAGCCCACACAGGGTGCCACTGTCCTCTTCATCCCTTGGCAAACTCTACCTTTTAGTCTTTTCAGACTGGGCACTCAACAAAGTCTAGGAGAATTAGCTGTCTGCTGCTATCAGAAGCCAAGAGGATTTGG
This sequence comes from Oenanthe melanoleuca, assembly GCF_029582105.1. Classification (NCBI taxonomy): domain Eukaryota; kingdom Metazoa; phylum Chordata; class Aves; order Passeriformes; family Muscicapidae; genus Oenanthe; species Oenanthe melanoleuca. The sequence continues at coordinate 10,113,328 of NC_079345.1, forward strand.
ATATCCAGCGCTGCTTGGCTCCTTTGCAACCCTCAACTTCAAACAGTTTTCAAAATTTCATGGCATTGTTTGCTAGTAGAAAAAAAAAAAAATCCCTCCAACCAAAAAGAAAATCAATTTGTAAAAAAATAGAAATAAGACAGATGTCCTTTCCATGCCCTGCTATCTATGCAGAAACTAGCCAGGTTGCTAAGGGTTAAATTTGTTCCTGAGTTGGCCCAATCACATTCCTTTTTGCCTTCTTATTAGGTTAAATAAATAGAAACTTCTTGCAATATCCATCCATAACGATAAGCAATTCCCACTATAATGGAGGTCTAATATATAAATTCAACCCACATCAGTTTTGTGTCAACTAGCAAAAACAGAAACAATGGAAACTAGACAGTCATGGCTCTGCATAGGTCAACAACCAAGGTTATCTGTATTCAATTACTGGTATCTGCAAACTTGCATACTGTCAGCTGATCATAGACTAAATGAAAACTTATCATGCACAGAGGCAGCAAATACATTTATTTGAAGCAGGCATCATATTAGTTCGCTGGTTCGACTGTGGTTAAGGGGAAAAAAGGGGTTATCAGTCTTTTGGGAAATTCTTTCAAATATAACCTGCAGCGAATATCTAAAATTGGGGATTATCTATGTTATAAATCTTTGTTCAAAAAGTAGAAAAGGAACAGAAATTGCTCTGTAGCCCTCTAAGACGATAAATTATATTATTTAACAATAGATAAACTTAGGGCACCTTTCCTGTGGTACAGCCCTATTGTGAATTAAGCTTTAATCTGCTTCACCTCAACATCTGTTCGGTGGAACCAAAGATCTGGCTGTATTGGACACAGACAGTAATTTGTTTGTTAACTGCTTCTCCGGAACAATATATCATTTCAGAAAACAAAGCCTACTAACACAACGCATATTTATCTGTTTCCTCTATCTGTGTTCCTTTTTCCATAAGTGCAAGTTCAGGCTTTTGAAATGTTTTCCTAGAGATAATTTGTGATGCTGTTAGATTCATAACCCTGGAAAAATAGATTATTTTTTTTTAAGGTTTTTTTCATCTTTGACCAACAGATGTTCTGTTCAAAATCTGAAAGTACTCATGATGTATGTACTAGCAAATTATAATTGTTAACGCCCCTGTGGAAGGAAAATGTCAAATATTTTCTATCAGTAGACTGTTTGGAAACAAAGGCATTTGCTTCACAGAAGTTCACATGCTCAATCTTCCCATACGGCTTTTCCAACAGTCTATTCAATTAGACATTTAACATTTTGTTTGTTTTCAGAAGAGGAAGTGAAAAATAACTGCACAGAAACAAAAGAATAAAACATAAAAGCCAGGGCATCCTGTATTCCATTGTAAAATGACACTCCAGTGCATTTCAGTGATACAAAGGTGACAACAGAAACAAGTCTGTGATCCAGCGCCAGCATTTTACCACTGCACACCAAGGTGGCACTCGAAGAATAAAAAACATCTGGGACTGTGATGTAGATAAATGTCCAAACATATGTCTTCTAATGAGAGCTCTCCACCCCCATGGATAGTCCCCCCTGTCCAGACAACTTCAGTAAAAACCATATTTACCTGCAAGTCTCCACCTCCATGTCTCTCCAGTGCAACCTACAGCATTTGAATCTATTATTTTTAAAGGTGAGATTTATCCTTTATTGAAGGGGCTAAAACCTCTTTGCTAAAACCTCTCTTTTCCTCTCTATCCTTTTTTTTAACTTGAAACAAGAAAATCACTACAATTTTCAACAATAGGAGGGCAAGCTCTCTGCAGAGCTCTCCTGCAGAAAAGTCTTAAATCCATACCCCGACAGCCCTCGTACACAATATGCCATCCTTGTATTGTGTTATATTGTGTTGTGCTGTAGTGTCTTCTACCCTAGTCTATATCTCATTGCATTATTTTATCTCCTTCCTTGTAGCATTGGGTGTGTCCAAGCCCCTCACAGTGCTGTGCAAAAGAATAAGACTAATGTCTAACACATGCTGTCATGATTTGGGGAATCAATCTCTATACCACTAAAATTAATTATGCTTTATAGCACTGGCTGCATTACATCTGTTTCAGAGAGCAAGCCCCATATGGATTGGAACTCCATGGCACTCTCTGCAGCCTCTTGCCCTCTCATTGATGCACTGACCATAGGAAATGCAGGTTGCATCCTTTTACCTGGCTACAGAGCTAACAGTAAAGCATCATTGAAATGGGGAAAATCAGCCATGCAAATGAGCCAGAGAAATGGCTGCCAACCAAAGCAGAGGAACTTTTCCAAGTCTGAACCCTATCAGGCAGCAAGTTAGTAACTGTTTTGTGGATTCATTTGATGAGATGATAAATATGATAAGAGGGCACCTGAGGTGTTACACAAATCAGGAGAGACTGAGAATCCGTGTTTCTGAGAAGTCAGAGGCAGGAATTTGTGTCTAGAAGAAGAATTGTGACCTACTTAGAGGAATCTGACTTAAGCCCCAAATAATGTTCTTGCTCAAGCATGAATTACAAGCAGCTGAAGAAAGATGAGCTTTTGCACTTGTGCTCTAGCCAAGTTTGCCCACATCTAATGAGCAGAAGTACAGCTTGGTGCCATTTTGTATTCCCAGGACGTGGTGCAGATGGAGAAGCTGCTCTGAATGTGGGTCCAGAAGCCATTCACCCACTGCTCCAGGCACTCCACACATCCTGCCTCATGCCTCTCCTTGCAGAGCCTGGAGATGGAAAGCATCAGGCTCAAGAGCAGAGGAGCAGTAGTAGCTGTGAGAAGCAGCCTCACAAACTGGAACCAGAGCTGGCAGCAGCACCAGAGCATTGGGCATGGATCAGGCTGGAGAAAAAGAATTAACAGTTCTGTGCTCAGAGCCTGGAGAGTGAGAAAGCAGCCATCATCCATGGAAGGAGGGGAAATGCTAAGCTGCCACATATAAACTCAGGTATGATAGTCTCAGTACAGAAAAATTCCCGGGGGCAAAAGGATGGTGAAAATATGGGTCGTGGTTCACCCCCATGCTGGGCGATGCCTCGCTGCCTGTCAAGTCTGGGCAGATGCTTTCTGTGTTGTGTTATTTGGGCCAAAGTCCCACAGGAAAAAAAACTGAGTCCAAATTGAAAGATGCTATGAGTCAGTCTTCTGATGAAAGAGAGGAACGTGATGTTGGGGCTGGCAAACATGATAGTGCTGTGGGATTAAAAGAAAAAAATTAAAAAAAAAAAAGAAAAAGAAAAGCCCTCAGAGAAAGGGTATGCAAATGATGGGAAAAAGAGCAAAAGAGGACATTTTCTCCAGGGATTCTATATCTCTGCCTTCCCTTCCCCCAGAGGGTAACTGAGCTGATCAAGTCAGGACCCAGAAGTAAGAAGAATGTAAAGATTAAGAACTGAAGTATCCTATTGGCCTCCACGAGAGAAATGTTTTAGTTGGGGTTTGAGGCTGCCTGGGATCCTGACCTAAGCATATCCCTGAGAGGTGGGAGAGCCCTGGGTGTTGCCCAGCCAGGCTGGGCAGGCTGTGAGACATCCCCCAAAAGCCACCCAGGAAAGAGCTGGACCCACCCTGGCACCACACACACTGCCCAACACCACGGTTTGAAGTGAAACTAACTTGAGTTAAAGCTCGAGTTTTAACCAGCTCCTATTATCTGGAAAGCAAAACTAGATGCTGGCATTGGCACTGCCTGGAATTGCACAGAGTAGGGGAAATTGCAGACTGTGAAGGATAGCTGAATGCTACGTGGTTTTGATTAGCAAAAGAAGTATTTTCTGCAGCAAAGGCCTCACATTTAAAGACATCATTTTAACTTGGCCCCAGCATCACTGGCAATGCAAGTAGGTAAAATGAATAGTAGAAGAGGTGGCTGTTGTCAGAAAATGCTTCCTGGAAAATATTAAAGTTCTCTTGAGACATGTAGAAAAATTCCAGAATACTGTATTATTATTGTTATTGTTATTACCCTTGATCTTTTGGAAGGTGGGGATGGAGTACATGCAGTTTTAAAGAAAGAAGACAAGACATCTGTATCCTTTAAAAAGAAAAGCACAAAGGCTGTTAGGCTCTCCTTACAACATGTTTAATTATTTTCCTTAAGTTTCCCAAATAAAAACACATTGCATGGAGCCTCACCCAATAAAACTATGTGGGTAAATGCAATACCCATTGTCTAATCAATATCATATTGCTCATGGCTTTAGCTTGTTCAATAGCTGAGCTCATTGACTCCTGAGTTGCACCTTAGGATGCCAATATCTGCTCACTGTTGGACAAACTGCATTTGTCATTCCCTGTAACCGAGTTCTTTAATCTCATTAATAACCCACAGATACTGAAACACAGCTTTGAATGGGCTGGCAGGACTCTGCCAGGTTTCCACGTGCACCCAGCTCAGGGTCGTGTGCTGTATGTTAGATGGGCTCATTGCCCCCGTCCCACTGCTGCTCAACCCAGACACCCACAAATGGCACAAACTGCAAAAAGATAAACCCCAAGGGAAGCCATCAGATAGGCAGAATTGTGTCTGTATTTAGTGCATCACAGCCCCACTCCATGTTATCTGTGTGGCCTCAGCCCCGAGCCGGGGGAGGCAGGAACTCCTCCTGCTCCCCGTGCCTCATCCCCTGCTCGCCTGCATGTGGCAGAGAACCCACGTGCTCCAGCCCCACAAGAGTGCATCAATAAATTATCTTCATTGGAAACACACTGCAAACAAAATGCAAATGGCAAGAAAGTGCTTGTTCTCAGAGGTCTGTCTTGAGAGTTCATCTACCCAGATTATAAACACTTGATAAGCATCCTGGTTTTCAGGCTAGCTGTCTGTATGGCAGATCCCAGGACTAGGCTCCTGGGATTTCAAAATGTATCATGAAATAAAAACAGCTGCAAGGGAAACTCATATGACTAGGATAGGTGCCATATAGCAATTAACAGCCAGAAGTTTTGATCTGGAAAATCACATTTATTTTAATTGCTTCACTGTTGTGTTCATAAAGAATTTGGCTCATTTGATTATTTTCCTTATTAGATATACTACTTAACTTTGGAACAATGTAGTCATTAGTTCCATTGTTTGAGGTTTTTCATTGCAGTGAAATGAATGACAGAGACATGTTCTGCAAGGAAGATTGTTTATAAATATTTATCATAGCCTTAACAGATATTTGTGTAATCCATCCTAATTTTTCTAGCACATAATTCACCAGTTATTTAATCTGTTGTGTGATGAGTGACAGTTCCTTAACCTTGAGTTCAATAAGGCATTTAAAGTGTGTGATCTCTTATCACAAGAACAGAGCAGGAGAGTAACTCATCTCTTTTATACGTTGCAAACTGGCATTCTCTCCATTTTCCTGTAGCAGGCTGTTTAAAGAAGATGCACGTGTCTGAGTGCTCTCACTTTTGCCATTCCTTTCTGAATTTTGCCTCGACACCGTGGCACGGGTCAGCCGTGCCTCTGAGAGCCACTGGCAGGCGGGATGGGATGGGATGGGATGGGATGGGATGGGATGGGATGGGATGGGATGGGATGGGATGGGATGGGATGGGATGGGATGGGATGGGATGGGATGGGATGGGATGGGATGGGATTGGAGTGGGAGCAGGCTGGCATGAGGACACGCGTGCCCGGGCACGGCGGCTGCGAGCGCACCTGAGAGAGGGGCTGGGACCATAAAATATGCATAGGCCCTTCTGCAGCAAACAAATCTGCTTAATTGAAAGGAATGGGGAGGTGAAAAATGAAACTTGGCAGTTCAGCTTCGCTCCACCATTTGGTGGTTGTTGTGGGACTCCAGCAAAGGGAGCTATCACTGCGGGCATAATTTACTTGATTTTAAGGATCCATATGAATTCTGGCGACATACCAAGTAGCCATTAGCTATGAGGAGTGTTTCCCGATGCTCATTTGTTTTCCATGTGTGAATTTTCGCTCTTCCAAACTTTCTTTAGAAAAAAAAGTACTTTTTCTTCATCAATTCCATGTGGAAAATAAAACAAAAATACAGATAATAAATTATTCAGGGAACACAACTGATTTTTTTTTTAATGGAAAAATACTGGTTCTAGAATCAAACTGGCAGCTTGCTTTGATTTTGATAAGTGTTAAGTTTTATGTTAAGTGTTATAAAATGATATGCTTGTTCACATGCTCCAGCATAGTCTTTCTGTGCAAATTATCCTAAATAGGGCGACTCAATAGCAAAGTAGGCAGGTTTATAATGCTGTTGCTATTAGAAAAATACCCTTAATATGATACATATGCAGGATGCTATTACATCAGTAGGCTGCATTTATTAAGTATGCAGGAGCAGCCCTGTGGATCAGAGCAGAGATGCTGGGTCTGTAACACATGTAACTCGGCTTAGTCTTGGGGTCAAAATCTGTTAATGCAATTTTCTGTATAAGAACAAGAATTTAAAATCCATGTGGTTTTAATGGCACATTCAAGATTGGGGGCGCATGGGGGTGTTGATTTTGTTGGATTTTTTTTTTGTCCTACTCACGTTAAGTGAGAAATTTTGTGAGATTTGTGTGTCAGACACTGAAATTAATCTGTGAAATAAGACAAACTTAAAAAAAAAACTCTTTCAATTTATTTGCTTGAAAAGTTTAATTTTGGTCAAGTCATGTTTCAAATTATAAATATCATTAGTGATAATTTGCATTTACTTATTGAAGCATTACATGATAAACCAGAACCATGTGTCAAAATTCAACTGTCATAAAATAAGTGCACTGAGATAAAGGGACTTCAGAGATTTAAAAAATCAATGTGACACTCAAGACATCTAAAAAGTGTGCCTGCCTTTAGAAAGGGAGTGTTTCTATTTCAAATAATTAATATGTTTTGGTTTCTTCATTTTTGTGGTCTTGTAGCACAGCTTATATCTAAGGCACTATGTTGAACATGCATATTTTGGACTGAGCTCTAGTTTGTGTCTACTGAACAGCTACTCACAGCTGTCTCTGCTTTGAAAGTTTTGGGATAAAATTTCTTCCTGAACTCCAGTTGATACAAAGCACTGACATTATTTTAAGCGGCTCTGCCCAGCCCAGGGTCCAGGCAGCTGCCTGCCCATGGCACCCACATCTCTTCTGTCACCCAGGAGTGCCTGCACACTGTGCCACCACTGCACAGCACACCTGGGGGAGGCTTTTCCTGCTGGATGGATAACCTGCAGCTCATCTGGTCAACAGATAGATTTCTATTTCAATATTTGCTGCTAATTTAACTGTGCAAAGCGCTCCTGACTCACTGGAATGCTAGGAAGTAATGTAAAAATTGTAATTTGCTTTTTTCTTGGTGAACTAAGGAGAAGGAGAGTGTGAGTGGTTGCTAACTGGTCTGGGTCTGGAAAGCTTTTATCAGTGTGAAAAGGAAGCACAGGGCAGGGAAGGTTTCTTGATTTTGCTTGTTCAAAAGGTTAAGGAAATAGTGCGTTAAAGGAAGAGTTCTGCTTTCAGGAGATCAGTGTTAGACCCCCTTTTGCCATTCAGAATTCAAGCCATAGGAGCTTCTGGTGGCACCCCAGCATCACCCTCTCCTAGGATGAAGCACAAGGGAGCACACCCCAACAGGTCTGCAGCACTCAGGGCAGGACATGGCCGTGGCTGAGGGCTCAGGCACCGTGGGACAGCAGTGCAGCAATCAGGTACTGCTCAGAAATGCAAAGTTTATTGCTGTAACAAGCGAGACAAAAAAGCACATTTTGAAAGCAAGAGGCAGCATACATCCACAAGAGGATGTAAGTCCCCTTTGGTGTGGAACAACAAACACTTGCCTCCATGTCCAGGGAGCACATCAGCACCTGAGGAGTCCACCAGCATATGTAGGGTAATGTATTTTATGTATTTCATATATTTTACATATTTTATCTATGTACCTGCTAAAGAGTTCTGCTGACCACATATCTTTTCTTCCAAACTGGAGTTTCATTTTAAATTTAATTTTAAGGGTTTTTCTTTGACCTCACTAATTTGCATGCATCCTGGTGAGATGTTCTAACCAAAAAGCCCCATCAGATCTCCTGTGCAGAGCTCACTGGGGACTGAAGGTGTGCATGTACAGGGCATGAGCTCAGCAGCTGGAGTTACATCAGGGATGGTGAGGAGTGTCAGGTGATCAGGTGAATTTCCAGGTGGTGATAGATCAGGTGCTGGGTCTCACCATAACATGGATGGAGTGTGTCTGTCTACCTGCACAGATGTACCTAGAGAGACACAATTTAATGCACTCACATACATATTTTCATACATCACATACCCACTGGGCTGTAGTTTTGGTCCTGGCACCCTTGTGCCACATTCTGTTTGACCCTGTGATGATGATGGACTCTTCCATGGGGTTAACTGTGTGTTTTGGGAGAAGGGGTTGTTATTTTTTTTTTTTTAAACCCTGCTTCTAGACATATCTCCTTCAGCTTTCCACATTTGAATGGTACAAAATACTTGTACAAAGTTTTAATTATACACCCAGCAATTAGGATATTAACTCAAATCATTATATATTAATATTATTAATATTATATATTAACTTCTAATCTTAATATGTGTTAATGGCAACAGCAACAAAGAGAGATGTGCATAAGAAATTAGAATTAATTGCTCTGTAGTACAGATGACTTGGCTCTTCCAAGAGGTGAGCTGGTGCTGGGAGAAACAAACTCATTCCCAGCAGGCAGAATTTTATACAAAGAAAATGAAACTTGGGGGTTTTTAAACAGCTGTTCCTTTTCACTTTCTCAGTGAACTCCATGTCTCTGTTTTATGGTGCAGAAGGCCTGGCTTTCCAAAGTTCCATTCCTTTGGCTTGCAGTGCCAGAACCATACAACTATCTGTGTGAATAAGGCATTTTCTCCAAGAAAAGGCCTAATGGTTAGAGTCAGTCTTCCAGATGGGTTGTAAAACTCTTTGAAACCACTTCACTCAAAGGATATTATACTCTTGAAGCTGTATGTTTGTTTTATTATAAACAGAGATTTCTAAGTACAAAACATAGAAATGCTGCTTACTTCTGAAGCAAACTGACATGTGGAGCCGTGCTAGATCTCAGCTGAAACAAAACTTAATTTATCGCTCCCTAAATATCAAAGGGGCTTGAGGAGGAGCCATATCACATTTGGTCTTTTTAACTGAAAGACATTGTGGGTGAGTGAAAAGTCCTTGTAGTTTTCCTTCACCATCTGACTGATAAGCATGGGATGGTGTCCCTCCAGCCAGCTGATTTCTGCCCTTCCCTGGTCCAGCCCTGCAACCCCAGCAGCAGCTCTGCAGGATGAGTAGCATGCTTGACACTGATTTTTCTCTTCTTCTCTCCTCAGAGAGGGCCCTGTAGACCCCAGTGCTGAGCTGGAGACCTGCAGAGGGGTGACAGGGTGTTCTGCTGGCTGTGGGTGCAGCAGCTCCTGTGTGCTCACCTATGCCAGGAGGTGCTGCCAGTGCTATCCATCAGCCATCAGCCCCTCCTGTCCAGCCCGTACAGCCACACAGCCACTGAAAGGCCTGGGTTGGAAGGGACATTAAAATCACCTTCTTCCAAACCCCCTGCCATGGGCAGGGACACCTTCCACTATTCCAGATGGCTCAAAGCCCCTCCAACCTGACCTTCAACACTTCCAGGAATGGGGCAGCCACAGCTTCTCTGGGCACCCTGTACCAGTGCCATATCCACTCAGAATATTTATATATATATGTATTTGTTTGTTTGTTTACATATATTATTGTACATTGTACGACTTTTGTGCATTGAAAGACCAAGCAGTCTGCCTGAATTTATCAAACCAGCCAATCTAATAATTCTCTCAAGAAGCAGAGAGAAAATTCAGTGTGTTTCTGCACCATGCAAGTACCATCAGCCCTTTGGTGGGAACAGACCTGCTAGCACTGTTGGGCTGGTCCTCTTCCAGGGTGTGATTTTCCTGCCTGAAGTCAGTAAAAAAGGTTCTCCCCAAAATGTCACACTTGAGCTGATTTTCAGAATGTGCCATGCATCTGAAAGATGGCTCAGGAGAATCCATAGGCGAGATGGGAAAGAATCTTCAAGCAGCCACTGTCTACAGTCACTGCTGTATTCCTTCAAAACATGAGAAACTGGAATTGTCCCTGTAAAACACAATTAGCATCCCCATTACAATTTGTCAGACACCACCCATAAGAGAAAAGCTAAGTGGATTTTTTAATCTGAATTTGTACAGGCTTTTCTGCCATTCTTTAAGTAGATTCATTATTATTTTTTGCCCATAATTTGTATAAAGTACTTAGCATTCAAAACAGATCCTTTTTAACCTTTTGCCCAACTTAGCTTTTTTGTCCTTTTTTTTTTTAAAAAAGGGGGAGAGATGGAAAGGGAGAGAAACCCTTTGAGTACCCTGGGCCTGGGTTCCTTCAGTATGCAGGCTGTAAATGTTTTACTTTGATTTGAGATACATGACAATAAATTAGGGGACATTTATCAAAGCTGCTTTGTTGCATTGCTGACAAAAGCTGCTTTTTGCATAAATTACTGCATTATACAAATACACTTAGCAGGATCCTGTTTCTTTGATGTTGGTGGAGGAGATTTATGTCCAATGGAGTTTTTATTTATCTGCCCTGTTCACCTCAACAAGGGCAGGACATATTCCTCAATTAGTTCCATACCCCTAGAAATGACATATATATCTCACAACTAGAAGCAGAGAAATTTAAACAAAACAAAACAAAAAAGCACAAGTGCACTTTTTCTGGCAAGTCCAAACTACTGTGCAGTGTAAAAAGTAAATATTAGGCTGGAGCTGTGGCTTTGAAATCTTTGTTCTCAGACTGCTTTGAAAGCTATTTAAGTAAGCTAATTTTGACAAAACAATATTCCCTTTGCAGAAAAGCTTTTCTAGACTTCATTAAGAGACTAAGTAAATAGGAGTCCTTTTCAACAAATACTTGATAGCCGAATAAGTAGGTTAAAAGAATAGATTCCCTGGGCGGTAATCCTCTCTGGAACTGTATTTATGCTAAAATCTCTTCCGATGAATATCTCATAAACTAATGAAGGCCATCTTAGGCTAAATGGTGAATTAGGATGGGTAGAAAGGAACTTGTCAAATGAATAAATTGGCTAAACAGTTGCACTACTTAAATGAATACAGAATCTCTTGAACACCATTTCTGAGTGCCATTCTTCTGTCACTCACCATCTCCATACCTCAGTCTACACGTAATTTATTTTGTTCCTGGGTCAGGGGTTCAAATGCAGCCCTATGTGGCCACTCAGAACTGTTGCTGTACAATGGCCTGAGATCATTCCAGAGAGCCCTTTTCTACCTCAGACCTCAAAAGCAAAAAAAACTAAAAAGCAAAAATTTACTATTGCCTTCCTCTTTATACAAATACTATATATTTATACATATATACATAATATTGTTTGTAAATATATATTATATATAGTGTATATATATCTATACACATATATAGTGTTGTCTGTCTGTCAGTCTGTTACATTTTTTAATCAGTGCTAGACCATGAAGAAGAGATGATCTGTACTGGAGACTAGAACTTCGAGCCCCAGAGTTGTCAGGGCCTGTGATAACTTTAAAGCTTTGCCAGTGAGGGGAAAGAGCTGATGCTGAGAGGGCTGAATCAGCTCCTGCAGATGGTTTGGAGCATCGTCCTCCACATCCTTGGACAATCATTCCCCAAAACTAGAGTGAAGTCCCTACGTCTCTGGAGAACTCCACTGAAGCTAAAAGGTTCATAATTGGCACCTCTCATGTTTCATCCTTTCTTTACTGGCCTTTGCCAGGCACTTTTTTGATTTTTAAATATTTATGTCAGCAGGACTTTGAGAGTTTGCTCATTCTTGTCTATGAAATTATTGAAGGTTTTCAATGAATAATAAAAAAATTTCTTAAACAATTAAAATATTTCATTAGCAAACTCTTGTTTTGCTTGAAATATGCTCTTACATGTTAATAATTGGGAGTTTTAAATGGGATCACACTTTTAAAAAAATTCTGGAAAAGGACCTCTGTCCTTCTGTCCTTTCCCCTCTATCTACACCCAAGATTGAAAAATAAAAGTGAGATCCTTTGAACATTTCATGATGGCAGGAAAACAATAAAATCATATGAAAATAGATTTTCATTATTCAGGCAGCTCTAGGGAACAGATTCCACACAGTGCATTTCAATGATCCCAGACAATGAATTACTATCATAATTTGTTCTTAAAGTCTGTTTAATTGGCTTACTTAGCCACCTGTTCAGCATAGTTACCATGAAAACATGGTAACTGAATTGGTTTTGCTAAATTTCTGAGCGCCAGCCTTTCATCCTTCATCCTGCCTCCTTCACCCATAAACTATCGAGCAATGCTTAGCACAGATTTAAAAATAGTGTCACAGCCATGCAGCACATATTTTAGCTAATCAGGAAGGAACTGCAAAGTTATAACAATGCTATGCTAATCGGGGCATTTACTCACTGTCAGCCCTGCCTGTTCCTGGGTGAGTGTCAATTTGTTACATCCCACTGCACATATAATAACAGGGGGAAAAGGTAAAGAATGATATGCATGCTAAGTGTATGTAGGGAGATAGATGCTACTCCAGATGAATTACATCAGCCCATTCCACATGAAGAAGTTCCATATAAAGGAGTAAAATTGTGAGAGGAAATTCAGCCAAGAACTTTGAAACTGCTGTCCATTCTTTAAAAATTTTTTTACAAAATTAAAGAAAAGAAAAAGCAAGCAGAGTTAAAGGCATGAACTTCCATTTAGCAACACTCACCACATTAAAAGAAAAAGTTATAAGGCACTGGGGCACCCTTTGTTGCCTGCCGTGAGTCAGACTGCTTTCCTCGAGACCAGTGAAAAGTATTTTTTCAGAACAGCAGATTCTGAGAAGGAGAGGGGTTCAGCAGTAGAGCATAATTAGCACTCTCTAAAACTGGAGCTACAGTGTAAACAGCTCCAGTCTTCACTGCACAAAGCAAACAAACAATCCCAGCTGAGAATTCCCTGGCAGGAACCGAGCAAATACGGCCCTCGCTGCTGACTGCTGTTATTGCTATGGTTGCTTAATCAAAACAGACAGCAGCATGTAAAAATGTAAATATTTGATATTTGTTAATACAGTCCTAAGTTATTGCTCTGGCCTGCTGGTTTGGGTCCATGCATTGGGATCCTCTGTGCAACTCGCTCGTCATACATTTCAGCAGAGGAATATTTTTAAGAAGCCATTATCTAAACTGCTGATGTAATAAGGCACTGGTATATGAAATACACTTAATAACTCAACTTCAGTTATTTATTGTGAACGAGGGTGCATTCTCCTTGATTCCATTTCCCAGCAAAATATAAGTGGAGCTTTCATCATGAGTGCTTGAATTTATGGCAAGCAGACCAAGTGACATTAAGAAAGCCACACAATCCCTTCATTCAGGCTTTAATAAGGAAGCCAAGGAAAAATTATCCAAGCTGGTTTGCGGGTGACAGCACAAGAACTTTTTGGAGTCAGAAAGTTAGCACGGAGGCTCCCTGTCAGCCCATTAAAAAGCAAGGTTGGCATTCCCAGATATTGGAACCATGTGTGCAGAGGAATTTTTCTTCTGGTAAGACATTCCAAATATTGTCCCAGAGCCAAACACTTCGGTGTTAGACTAATTTAAGCAGTATGTTGGAATCAGCTCTCAGGACTTTGATCATATGGAGATCATTTGTTACAAATTGAACTAACCCAGTCTCTATTTCTGGTGGATCAGAACTATGGATTTGTTGAATTAAATGCCTCATTTAATGCAGTTTGCACATGAAAAGAAAGCTGCACTCAGGAATCTGATAGTGAATTTTTCACCTAACCAACAGGTCTACTTTTTTATTACTTTTAAACCTAATCCATACTCAGTCCACACTGTTCTTAATAAGCCCGAGGCTGTTTGGAGTGAAGGTTTAAATCAGCTCGTATGTTATGGGGGGAAAGCATCACTGAATTATCAAACCGTGTAATAAGGAACACATTTGAATCCAATTCTAGAAATAATTTTATGAAGAAAAATAAATTAGTCCTCGGTTGTTATTTACCATCCAGATAGCCCAGTGCTCTTTCATGACAGCAGTGGACAGAAAGCTGAAAAATGATTTTGCAGACATACGATTTTCTCCCTGCTTCTCATTGCTATCCTCATTTTTGCAGCTGAACTATTGTGAGGGTTAAAAGTGCACAAAATAAAGCATTTCCACATATGGCTGCACTTTCTTTTCATTTCTTGAAGTTATAATGCCTTTAACTGTTGATAATGATATTATAAACTGTCATTTAGTGCATTTTGAGTATATTAAATACATGAACAAAAGATGTGTGGTTCCAGCTGGACCCTGATCAGAAACACTGAGATCTGATTCACTGAAACTGCAGATAGCAACGTGCAGAGCTGGTGAGGAGCCTTGTGGAACAGGTAGCAGTTGCAATAGCAGCAGAATAAAATGATTAAAAGAAAAGAACCTGACAGCAATTATTTCTCCAGGAGTGGGATGAAACAGAGAAAGGGGTACCCAAGTGATGTCTAATGGAAGAGTCATTGGAATGCTGCTACACAGTGGACTGACACAGGGCTTGAGTATATCACAACTCTCTGCCTTGGGGAACTCAGGATTTACACTGTTTTCAACACATTTTCATCTGGAGTCTCACACAAAAGAAAAGCAGGAACACCAGCAATTCCCAGGGACCCTTCCTCTCAGTCCCAAGGGAATCTACATAACAGAGCTGACATGGAAGGAAATGGGAACTCTGCTTTCTGCCCAGAAGGGGCAAAATGAATCTCTCCAACCTCACAGCTTTGAAGGGACCCTAAAGCTGAAAACCTCTGATATATGGATAGCATTTGTAAAGACATCTCACTGTTTTACTGGCTTAGCAAAGAGATAATATGCCATGGTATATGTGCCTCAGCCTCTTGGCGCTGTACAGGCACATCCAGCCTCTGCAGCTGGAAAAGGAACTAACCAAAAACCCATGAAGGTGAAATCACTCTCCAGACATGAGCCCTGAACAAGAATTATTGAGAGCTCTACTAGGTCTTAGAAGATAGGAACAGAGCATGGAAACAACATGGCATTACCCTGAGCCTGACCAAGGCAAGCTCAATCCCCAGTTTGTGCTGATCATGGTGCTCCCTTTGCTCTGAGCACCAAGGGAACCCTCCTGAGCCTCCCCTGCCCTTACCCAGCCATGGGGGATGATGGTGAGCTTGGCACAACCAGTGCAGAACACAAAGCAGGAGAGGGAAGCAGAAAGGGGTTTGTGTGCTCCAAATCCATCCTGGGGCAGGGGGAGAGGGAAGGATCTCCCAGGGATCGTTCATTCCAACTCCCAGTGCATGCACAGAGCAGAGTTCATTCTTCATAAAGAGAAAGGAAACTGCTCCTTTAGGGGAAAAAACCCAAAACAACACAAAACAACAGTTATCTAGCAGATACTGATTTATACACACGCACACACATTTATATATATTTTTTATTGGCAAATAAAGAAAGATCAGATCTTTAATGAAATCAGGATGGGCTTGGGAGGTGAACTTGAGCTGAACTCCCCAGATTTTCATGGAACTTCAATTAAAAGGGTTTCAGAGGAGTTGCTGAAAGCAAAGCACTTGCCATTGAAAGCTTAATTTAAAATGAGAAGCATTTTTACACCACATTTCTCAGTGAAATTCTATCCCTGATCCTCATTATATACTTTTTTCTTGAACAATATATTTTTTTTTCAGATAAACCATGTGACAATGTATATAAATTTTATCCTCAGGTGTTATGACCAGTGCACACATAGTGGCTACAGTGACTAAAGAAACCATCATAATTGTGCAGAAAATCACTCTGCCTTCTCCATTCTAAAACTAGTGGTGAAATTTCAGTCAGAACTTGCTGTCATGTATGATATATAAGGATTTAGATATCTGATAAATACTAGGACTAGCAAAAAAAAAAAAAAAAAAAAAAAAAAAAAAAGTGGTTTGGGGAAAAGGAGTGAAATTAACTTCAGAAAACAAAAGAGAAGAAAATAATTAAAAATAAAGATGGTTGTTTAATTTCTGCTTACCAGCCTATTCTCCTTCAATCCCAAGAGTACAAGGTAAATACACAGGCTCACTTTTAGGGCCCTTTTCAATACCAGTGGAGTCACACAACTCAATCTTTGAGCTTTGCCTTCAGAACATATCCCTTGATCAGATGCACTACAATTCAATGTGAATGTCAGCTTCTGGGTGTGGAGTCAAGCTAGCAATTGAAGAGTGACAGAAAATGGACACAGAGCCTGGAGTTTCAAAGGCTTGAAGGCAATTAAGGGAAATGATCTTGTTTTAACCAGGTACCAGGGAATAAGTTACTTTGAAAACCATTTAAATAAATAATACTTTACAGTGTAATGAAACATGATGGAATAGAAATTATTGTAAAACTTTTTAAAGTAATGATGGGGGAGGTGTGCCTAAAATAACAAAATCCAGCCTGTGTCAGGGACACAGTTACCAAGACAAACTTTGTGTGCTGTGGGGTGGAACCTCTCCCTCTGCCCAAGCTATCTGCACTGCAATTGAATAATAACAGACCTGCAAACCATAGCTGAGCTCTTGGAGCTGACATGTAGGACTAAGCTCTGTAGTTTCATGGTCTCACATGCAAATGGCAACAATAAATAGACTGAAAGGCCTTGTTCCAATTAAAACATTAATTTCACATACTTCTTCTAGTTCTCATTTTCCTATGATTATTTCTTCTGTCCTCACTGTAGACTTCTAACTCACTTAAGAAAAGGCAAAACCAGATTGTCCTCAAAGGCTCTCCAGTCTCCTTCCTGGCAGCTTTTGTGAGGGGGCTCAAGAGGAATTGTCTCTTCTCTCACCCTTTCGAGTGACCAGTTGTGTCCTAATACCTTCTTTGCTCTCATTGCATTCAGCTGTGAGGAGCAAACTCCAAAATTTCCTTTTTGTAGTCTGGGAGAAGACCTGAAAGTTCAGATTGCCAAACCTGGATGTCAACTGGGTGAAAGTTAGAGTGCTGGATTGTCTCTTATGGGGCTGAATCGTGGTCTTACAATGTTTTGCATACTCAGAATATTCAGTTTTGTCATGGCTCCACAGAGATGGCTCCTGCCCTGGTTAAACTGCAGTGTGAGAGCATTGGGCAGCAGCCAGCCTTTTCCAGGTCAGTGTTGTGTGTCTTGGCTGGTGAGTACTGCAGAGCTCCTAGCAGAGCTGGGACTGCAGGGCTTGCTGTTGATGTTCAGAGCCCTCTGAGCACGGCCAGAGACCCAGCAGGACAAGGCTCTGGGCACAGGCACAGCTGCAGCTTTGCTGGGGTCACCAAAGCACCCAGCTTCTGCTGGCTGAATGTCTGCAGTGGAGCAGGAGTCAGGAACTGGGGCAGCATCTCCTCCTGCACAGACTGTCCAACAGCACCTGCAGGGTGGGGATACAGCAAACCCAGCAGATCCTGATGTACACACACACATATATCTTATTATATTGCATTATGTGCCACATATTGTATTCTTATATGTTTTATAATAGTTCAAATCAAGATATTTCAGGCTGATGCCAGAGACCCACCAGTGGGGTTGACACACCATTGAACCGTGTATTAGGACAGGTTTTCCTAGAGAAATAGATAACCTGGTATGACTCAGAGGAAAGAGCTTGTGAGCTGGTACCTCACTCTCAGCTGCTGCACAGACCAGAGCTAACACAGCTCAACCAGGCTGCTCCCAAGATGCCCAGGATTTCACAGATAGGGACAACCTTCCAACTCATGTTTTCAGCTTGCTATAATGCAGCAAGGGGAAAATCAGAGCAGATTTTTCTCTCTGCTCATATCTTCCATTCCCATAGTTTCCTATTTTACAAAGAGATCGACGCTATTTAAAATGCCAGATTCATTAAATCTTTTGTTTTCTCTAAATAAGAAGAAAATGGTTTCTTGCAATTTTATGGGAAGCCATCAATCTTTTCCAAAGTGACTTACTGTATGGAAGAAAATAAACATTCCTGTGTATGTAAAGCAGAGCAGAAAGGCTGCAGTCATGGGCAAAGCACTGCTTTCTTTAGCAGTGGCAACATATTAAAGCCAAATGTAGTCCACTGAAAGTGACATAAATAAGTGGATTTCCCATCTGAAACATTGTTTTTAGCAAGAGAAGCTTTTAATCCCCTTAAGTTCATTTCTAATCTGTCTTGGAAGTGCTTGTCTAAAGAATATTACATTGATATAAAGGATTTAATTTATTAAAACTAAACAACAGCCAGCACACTACTAAAGAATATCTTGTACACAGTACTCTCCCAGATGAATAAAGCTGCTACAGGTAGAAAAAAAAACCCTGCACAAACACATGGCACAGCATTCATTAAAAATTCACACATTATGTTCCTGAGCTCTCCTGCTCACTGTGCTTTTCCCAATAAAGCAAACACTTTAGAATTCATAATACCTCTTTATCCCATGTGCACAAATGACCTCCTCTCCTTTATGCACCTAGCAAATGAACAAGTACAAAAGGGAATAGAGTAAGCAGAAAACTAAACATGCCCTCTCCTACCCAAGAGCATAAAGAGAGGGCAGGCAGAGGTTCTCTGAAGGGTTTAGAGCAGCCTTGACCAAGATGCCAGGGCTCCCATCAGTTTTGGCCAGTGCATGCTGCATAGGCAGCATCAATTATACAGTTTGTCAGTCAATTAATTTTAAGGGCTCTTTCTTAGAATAGCAACTGAAGGAAACAAAAGCTGCCTTCAAACTACATTTAAATCACTCGTTAACCACAGATTTGGCAGACTGTTTAATAATCAGCAAGAGGCCAACTACCAAATGATAAAATTGCCTTTTCTCTCTTCCTGAGGGTATGAAAATATCTGTTTCTAGTGGCCCACCTTGAGACACCATGAGACATCTCCCTTGTTTCTCCAGGAGTGCTTTTAGTATATAAGGTGGTGCCCAAACACAATAGTGTCAAACAAGGCCCTGCACACTAATCATGGAAAAACTTGCAGAAATTTTCTGAAAGTGAGTAACCAACTGTCATAAGGGAAGATTTAGTCCACAAGAAAAACCTTCACCTTCAAAACTGTAGTTACTATGGGGCCTCTTTCCTGAATGTTGCAGTTCAATATAGTAGAGGTCTCCAGGGGTATTTTTCTGCCTTGACAAAGGAGATATTATTTATTGGGAAAATTCTGCTCTGCTGTGGCACAGTGTGTGTGTTGTGACTCATCTTATATTACACCCATTGATTCCTTCTGAAGTCATGACGGAAGCTCACTGCTACAAGTGAGATCAGAATTTGGTCACACATTGTTATCACGCTGGATCTCAGCTGACATTGCACATGACATAGTTTCCATCCATTTCAATTATGGCCAGCAGCCATCCTGCCTCCATTTCTAGCCCACATAGCTTAAGTCAAATGGGGTCAGGATTGGTCAATGCTGGAAAGTCTCCAAAGAAAACCATGAGGCAGGCAGAGCTATTATTCAGGGATTAAGATTTAAACCTGCAGAGAAACATGTTCCTGAGGAGTCAGCCTCTTAGGAGGTGTTTTCTGTGAGGCAGTCTTGGGTTGGTGCTGATGCTGACTAAACACAGCCTCACTCACAAGCCATGCTGCCTTTTGTCCTGCTACACGACACCAGAGTGAAGTGATTCCCATTGTATTACCTGCACACAGCCATGGCAGTTCCAGCAGCATGGACACAGCCTGGGGTGAGTGCAGGGAGGACTGGCTTTCCTGAGCTCTTGCAAAATAAATTGTCCATGAAACTGGGGGCCTATCACAGGAAACCATTTTTCACCAGGTGTTATATACATGCATATTCTAACTCAATAGGAAGGGCAATGACAAAAATGCTCATCTTTTAGGAAAAGATTAATTAGCACAGAAAATAAAGTCTTCTGCCTAATTGGAATTCCCTCTTAGTCCCTGCATTCTTCCCACCATTTTAGATGGTACTGTAGCACAGTCAAGTGGTACTTACTGACAATTTTATCTTGGGTAAAAGTCCATGAAAACATTAAAACATGAACAAGTCATCAAGTCAGTTTATGAATCAATATACAGATTTCCTCCATGCCCATAGCTGATTTCCATAACCATGAGCGTGCTGAAATCCTGTCTAGATGCCAAATCAATTTTTCTTATATATGAACATCACTGCTACTCGAGAAAGGGAATCCGTGCCAAAACCCTCACGCTCTTAACTAATTATTTCTGTGACTCCCTCCTTGCAAAACACAATGACTGCCACATAAATACACACAACGTTTATTAGGAACAGGCACACTTCCCACAGGTTCAGCCTGAGTGCAGCAACATCCCTGACAAGCTCATCTTCCCAAAATGTGCAGCCAGCCTTTATCACAAGAAATTCTTCTGCTTTTCCCAGGACTTTTTGCTGTGAAGTATTCCAGCACTTATCGTCTCAGGCAGGGCAGCCAGGAGGGTGTGGAAATTCCCAGCTCTCCATGGATGCATCCTGCACAGACAACTGTTGTCTGGCATTTGCTTTCACTGGTCATTGATCCTGGTCTTGCTCAGTGTCATTTTGGAGCTGCTGCCTGTGAGATGAGAGCAATACTTTATGTAAATAATGTCCAAGTAGAGGAACTAATCATTAATGCAGACTGTTCTGAAAGTAAAAGCAAACAGCATTTGGCAGGGAAAACTATTAATGAGAGGGTCATCAGGGAATCCATTCTGCAAGCCACATGGAGATTTGCAGGTATTTCCTTGTGAGGCATCTCAGAGCAGATGTTGTGCAAGTACCACTGATGTGGAGCAGGAGAAAAGTGGGGTTGAGGTACTGAGTCAGTGCTGATGGCCAAGTGGAGGGAAGACAAGAGGCTGTCAGCACAGCAGGGCCTGGGGAGACTTGGGCTGGTGTGGACAGGCTAAAAGTGTGCTGATGTAATGAACTCCCATTGCACTGCAGGGACAGCACTGGGGAGGTGGTGGTTGGGTCTTGGCACCAGCCTCCAGGTGTTTTTGGGCTTTCTGGGCTTCAGGCACCATTATGCTTCTGTGGGGGTGTAAAAGTGTGTATGTGTGTGTAATCATGAGGAGCTAACATAAGCTAATCCTTGTCTTTCATAGGTGGCTTCTGTTGTTTAAAAATAAAGTGGATACAGAAGAGGAAAGAAATGCCACCCTTGTGTTCTACATTAATATATGGTTTTGTTGAATTAACTGCTGGCCCCTGCCATCCCACCACCCACAGCCTGAGCTCTTGGCTACTCTTCCCCATGTACTTCCCTTGAGAAAGAATGAGTTTTCATAATTTCAAGCACCAGCAGTAGCAAGAAAAGGATATGTGCTATTCAAACATCACCCAAATTTCTACATACATAAGTTGCAAATTAAATGTATTCTGCAAAAATCTGAATCCCACATATAAAGCAAGAAGACAGAGCGCATTCCAGGCTGCCTAGTGGTGTGATGGGTATCTGAGAAAGGTCTGAGGGAAAATTGCTTCCCTGGAACACCTGTGCAGTGTCCTTCCACAATGCATTTACAGGAGAGAATACCAACTGATGGAAGGTTGGCAGTGGGTGTATTCACTGCCTGAGTTAGGACTGGAGTCCAAGTTCCCCAAAAATGTGAGGGCAGCGTATCACTGTGCCACAGCCAGGAGACACAGCTCATGGCAAAGCTCTGGGCATTGAAACATTAATTCTGTGGTACCTTGGGTGCTCCCTGGCCTTGGACCACCACCCAGATTGGTACCCTGAGCTCTGATCTGTCTCTGAGGATTTGTCTGAGTACATGTAACTGGCACTTTCATGCTCTCTCCTAATTTCTGGTTATGTTTCACTCCACTGGTGAGACACCTCTGCCCCTGTGCTGATCCTCCAGTGGGCACTGGATGCTGCCAGCCAGGTGCTGCTCTCTGGGGATTGTCACTCTCCCTGCCCTGACCCAGCTGAGCCTGGCACAGGAAATGCCACAGCCATCCCACACCACAAAGCCAAGCTTCTCCAGATTCCTGTCAGGGAGAGAACAGGAAAAGTGGGTTTTGAGCTAGTGCTCTCTGCTGCAAGGAGGCCAAGGCTTTCTCAGAGCTCCCATGGAAACTGTCCATGTTCCCTGGCTTGTAACACTCAAAGACAGCAGTGCTGCAGGCAGGCTGCATCTTACCCAGCAGAGACCTTTTTACACCTTGTTTCAGATCAAGCACACGTGGTCCCAAGCTCTGTACATAAACCCATGGCACCTCTGAGAAGGAAATTGCTGCCAACACACAGGCAGTGCCCCCATGTAGCATCATCTTGCCATTTGCAAAAATAAGCTAAATACCTAAGTAGAAGTAAAAGCTACAGACAGGACAAAACCTGTCTATGTAACAGATCCATAACTTTTCTGGGTGCTTGGTGCATCCTAAACATTATTCTAAAAATTCTGTTATAGTCTAACAGCCAATTCTCAATCTAATGGCATTAGAGCTGCAGGACTGAAACACTTACTGTGACTCAGAACTGACTATATTCTACCTCTCTCCTGTAGTTTACATAAGGGGATCATAACCTCCTCTGGCACCATAAATAACCATGCCTGTGCAGCAGCAGAGCCAGGCACATCGCACAAAATCATCCAAATTGCTAACCAAACAAGCAGAAGGAGTTATTAAAGAGCGCTTAGGCTTCCACATGTTTATTTTCAATGATTTCCACTGCAAGCACTGCCTTAGCTCTCCCAAAGAGCCAGGACACTGATTGTGCTCTCATTAAACAATGCCCTGTCATCAAGCCGAGACGCTGGGCAAAATGCATGATTATTAATCCCTTCTACATAATTATAGATGACAAGGAAGAAAGAAAGAGGGGAGACCGCACCAGTGGAACAACTTTGCTCACAAGAAGACAGAACAAGCAAGTATGAGTGCAGATGTTATAAATGTTTCTAATTCAACTAAGCAGTAATTTTTTTTTGTTTTTCCAAGTAGCATCCATTGAGTTTTGCCCACAGCTATGAACATACAGTAAAGTTGCAGTTCTAATAAATATAGAAGGAGGTGGTGTTTTTGTTAAAATAAAATTAATGAGCCTTTACTTCATCCACAAAATCAGTTTTTGCTTCAACAAAATGACAAACCTGTAGTCAGAGCCCGGCTGATAAACTAGTGACCCAGCTCCAGTGTATGGTTTCCATGCACATTTTGTGAAGCCATGGGTCTGCCTTTGGCTATCTTTTTGTGAATCTGAGTGGAGGAGCCAGGAGCAGCCATGGAGGATGGTGTGTTAATGACCAGGACAAGTTTTCAGGGAAAGAAAGAGAAGGAAGTTGCTTGATAAGAAGCAATGTGCTCTGTTCTCTTTCCAAGAGGCTGTGGAAGCACCATGTGTGAAGGGAGCTAAGGTATGGACCTCCTGAAGGAGGAGGAGGAATGCCATGACAACAGCAAAGAGTCAGAGGTTCAGAAACCATTTCCAAATATCTGTGTGATACTTGTACAAAGTCAGTGCGACTCCCTGGGCTGCTGAGCCAGGACGAGGTGGCTCGTGTGTCTGGGAAAAGACATTCCTGGGCTACAGAAGAGGTGTTGGGTGGGCTGGGACACGGCAGAGGAGCAGGGCAGCAGCAGAGCTGTGATAAATGAGTTACCAGACAGGAGCAGGAACACGTGAGGGGCTGCAGCCGTGGAGCCCTCGCTGCACAGGGATTGATACCAGATGACTCAGCCCTACAAATCTGATACAGATCACACTGTGGGCATGTGACTGCTTCCACCAAATTAGATACAGCACATGATGTGAGCCTGTGCCAGCTTCGCTCAGGCTGTTGACAGACAGACAGTAAGGATGAAGACCCTTAAAGACAGTGTGGAGCAGTCAACCAGCACCTATTCAATCCAGGATTGGATCTTCTCCCCAGATTTTTTCTCCAAAATGGTGAACAAGCTCAAACCTGTGGTGGTGGGATATACTGGGACAGTGCTTGGCATCACAGGGCCATGACATTTTCCACCAGTAGCTGTAAAGCAAAGCCAGATGAGCTGTGTCTCTGTGCTGCATCAGGCAGGGGCAGAGGGGTGAGTGGCACCCCCACTGCACAGCTGGGAGCAGAAACAAAGGGGATCACTTCTACCTGAGACCCAAGGCTGCAGATGGTTTTTAACTTGACTTTCTATTGGCCCTGCTGTACAATATAGGCCTAAAATTCAGACTGTGCTGCTTGCAGCATCCCAGGAAGTCAGATTTTCAAAACTCTGAAGAAACCCAAAGCAACATGCACTCAGAAAAAAACCCCAAACTAGCACCCAGATGCCAAACTCAAACCTTCTGGCCAGTTCATTCAAGGCTATTTTTCATTTTACTTATCACTGCCACCAACGTTTTGCTTAGTCTTGAAGAAAACGTTGTCATTCCACAGTCAGATGTTTTTACATGTACATCCATCATGGCCTGGTATGTCCTGACCTTAGTTAAAACTGATGTTTTCTAAATTGTACTTTTATGTTGAGCAAGCCCTTAGGCTACACTGTTAAAAGTTTACATTGAAAAATCATTTATAATTGGTTTGTTTGAGTTTGCCTGCTTTGCCTGCTGCAAAGTCACCAGAAAGGGCAGTATTAATTAGCAATGGCTTACACAGAGTCTAGACAATAAAAAGGAAATGATTTTACCTTTTCTAAAAGCTTTAAGCATCTTACCAGTTTTAACAAATGAATCTTATGGAAATTAATTTATGGAAAAAAATTGCTGTATAATTTACAGCAAAGCTGTTCCATTTGAATATTTTATTTTTTTCATGAAATATTTTCAGGATATACACACATTGCTCAAATAAAAATACAATTATTGTGAAACTGAGACAGCCAACAAAAATTTTAATTTATTCCATTTGTTATGCAAAAGCTTGGTTGGAGAATTAAACAATAAATTTTAGTTTATTGCATAATGTCCTAAGTTTCACTATAAAAGACTTGTTTTCATTTTGAGTAGATAATGATGACAATTGCACAGAATTTTTAAATAGTGCTCACAATGGAAAACTTTCCAGAGTTCCAACAAACCCTTCACTGCACATATTGTTTCAGCAAAATTAAGGAGGCAGTTCGTCTGGGTTAGACACTGAGGGATTGAGCTTTTAGTTCCAAACATCCTTTCCAAGTGTCTGACATAACTTTGCAAAGCCTTATTAAACATGAATTAATGAATCATTGGAGCTGATTTTATTTATTCACAATGTCACTGTGAAGAGACAGAGGAGTTTTGGATCATGGCACTCTGCAGCACTTGATGTTATTTTAGTTCATAATTGGTGGTGACAAAGCCACAAAACAGAGCATTTGGCTAATGCCAAGAAAATATAATAGCAGGCACAGGATTTATCTTACATCTACCTTCATTTGGAAGCAGATTATTTTGTCATCCTTGAGGAGACTGACAACAGATCCCAATTTCTGCACAGGTTCAGAGCACAGCTCTCAGCCTGCCCAGCCCACATGTGTTGCAGTTTATGCTGCTGTCACCTGATACCCTGGAGGTCAGCGTGGCGGGGGCACCGAGGAAGGACTGACAATACAGAAAGGACTGCGAGCTAAAGGCATTCTTAGGGGCTGATTCTGATCTCAGAGCAACCAAAGATCAGCATGTATTTAAACAGATAGGGTTACTTTAAATAAATGTACAGTAGCAAAAATTCCAGGAAACCCTAAGGCAAACTGGAAAAAATAATCTGCTCTGTTTCCTTGTAGTCCTTTCCTATTTTGTATTGGAAAAAAAACAGAGAAGTGTTGTTTTTTTTATCCCCAACACAAAGAACAGCTGAAATAAGGAAAGGAGGGAGGACTAACATGCTTCTACCTCAGGGCTTTGCTCAGCCCAAAGACAACCTCTAACTCAAGAGACATTCCCTTCTTTCATCTCTCCCATTTTTCACTGACAAAGGTAACAAACTGTAGGCAAACAGAAGAAATGTAAAGCTCCATCCTTGAGCTGTTTCTTGATCCCTCCCCTATTTTTACTTCCCATCTTGTATTCTCCTACAGACCCATCCTTTCCCAACAGCTCTAGGCACATACTTTTTGAAGTAAATGAAGCTGATTGAGATCTTGCTGACCCAGGTTAAACACAGATTCTTGTCCTGAAAGCCAGAGGAGCTGTATCAATATCAAACCAGTGTGAGCAAAAGTAGAATCAGACCCAGTGGTACAAAGGTATGGAAACATATCTGTCCCAGTTGCCTTTTATTCACATCAGTCTAATGTTAATGAGGTGTCACTGGCTTCAGAGGAATAGTTCCTGACGTTCAGAGTGGAGTGAGTGGAGATGCCAACAGCGCTTGTGTTGTTTGGCACTGCTCTCCTGTGCAGTGCAGCAGCAGAAGTGCCAGGAATGCCTTTCCCTGCCTTTCCCTGCCTGAGCCCTCTCACCTGCTCCCAGCTGAGGCTGTTCTTGCCCACCTGCTCTGGCAAGGAGCTCCCACACGTTTGGTGTCAAGCACAGCCATGGGGTTCTCCCCATCCCTTGTCTCCCCGTTGAGGGACGCGGCCAAGGAACGGCGCCTGGCTCCATGTCACAGCCCCTCCTTCCATGCACACAGCATGTCTGCCCACAAGTCAGCCTCAGGGGCTTGTTTGTACCCACTCTTGCTGCCAGGTTAAAGAGCAGTTACCACAGGCAGAGGAAAAGAAATATTTTACAGGTTTGTAATTCATTAAAGCACTGGACCTGTTCCAATGTAAGTCTCCTGTTGGGTGGGAGAGAAGACATGTTCAGACTCTGGTCTACAATGACACACTTGTAATATTTGTGAGCATTTCTAGTGATTGAAACTATTTTCTGGGTGTTCTGCCTGTGCCAAGAGACTCAAGCACACAAACTCAAGGTAATGCCCTTTTGCTTGCATGATTCAGGCTTGTGTCATTTCAAGTTTTAAGGGTAGATTTAAGAGGGTCACTTCTACCATGCACTATAATACAAACACTCCTGCAGCAAAAAAATTCCAGCATAGCACAAACAACAAAATCACCTTAAATCTCCCAGGTGTGGCTCTTTAGTGGCTTATACTTAAGTGATTTCTGTGCATGTGAAGGAAAACACTTCAAAGATCCTTTTACTGGTATTGTAGTCACAGATTTACCTGGTTGGAGAAAAGAGTCCTTCTCTTTTCTCTTCCAGAAAACCTGTAAAATAGAATTTACAGGACTTCAGAGTCTTTGGCCATGCTCCAGAAATCCATACAAATCTTCCTATTAATCACAAATGAAAAATTTAAGTAGAAGTCAATAAAATTGTGTCCTCTGACAATATTGACGACCATCTCATTGGTTTTGACATCACTGACTTTGGACATCAACCTCAGTCACCTGTTACTTTCCATAAGAGCTGTAACCAAGATCTTTCACAATAAAAGTAAAAACTTATTTGTTTTTAAAATTCACAGAAAGTTTTAATTTCCTCCTCTACTTTCAAGAGGAGGCAATACATGTGTGACACCAGAAAAAAATAAGGGGGAAAAAAATGTGCAAATGTTCACAAATTGCATGCAGATTCAAAAATATTACATGTTCTGATTTTCCTTGTAATTCTTTACATACTACTATCAGAATATCCCTCCAGTTCATCCAGTGTAGATTTG
Organism: Oenanthe melanoleuca; assembly: GCF_029582105.1. Classification (NCBI taxonomy): domain Eukaryota; kingdom Metazoa; phylum Chordata; class Aves; order Passeriformes; family Muscicapidae; genus Oenanthe; species Oenanthe melanoleuca. The sequence continues at coordinate 10,140,933 of NC_079345.1, forward strand.
TATACACTTACTGAGTGATTTACACAACACCAATAACTACACTCAGCACTGAATGTATGTGTCAGAATAACAGCCAAATTATTATCCTAAAAGGTAGAAAGTTTGAAACTAAAGTAAGGGGAAAGAAGAACCATAAAACAAAAAATAGATTCTCTTGCCCGGGCTGTAGCTAAATGCCCAGAGAGTAGAAATAAGTCTCTCAGGAATGTATTAAACCAAGGAACAGAAATGCAACCTCAATGCACAGAGAGTCAGCAGCAGTGCTGCCAACCTCCAATAGTCACAAGTCAGAAATGATGCCCTAGAAAACCAGATGTTAAAGCTCAATGAATGTAAAAGTTAATTGTATTTGTTTGTGAAGTTTGCATTTGAAATTCACACTCAGAAGCTTTTTTTCTACCCCTCCAAAGCCTGAAAACAATTATTAATAGCTAAGCTTCTCATATGACTCTAGGAGCTGGGGAGTTTATAGAAAACATTAAACAAGAAAGCTTGGATGGGCAAATTCAACAATTGTGAGAGATAAAAATTAAACAGGACACAAAAGCCATGTCTGGAAAGACCCTGTGGACCTGGCCAGAAGTGATCCAGCAGGATGAGGTGCTAGTGTGGGGCCAGCCATGCCTAATCACTCAGTCACTGGACAGCTGGTGCTCTTCAGTCCTGGCCTTGGGTTCAGAAAATTTGTGAAAGTCTCTTCTGGGTAAATGGAAAAAAAGAGAAACTCAAAAGTCATACACTCTTTCTGAAGAAGATGGTCACACAGTCAGTGCTTGACTTTATGGGGCAGTAAGGGAACAGAGGTCACCCTTAGATGGGAACAAGCAGAGGGACCAGAGAGCATTAGCAGTGTCTGAGACCAGCACAGCCAGCATGCCCTGTTGGGATCTGCTTCTTATTGCCAGGGGCCATCCAGGCAGGGCGTAGGGTCCCTCAGGAGACTGTGGAGTCCCCATCTCTGGAGGTTTGCATGGTCCCACTGGATCAAGCTCTGACTTGCTCCAAAAGAGGCAGTTCTGGCAAGGTTGCATCCATTGTGAATTACACTCTGATTCTGTATTGTAACAATAATTGCCCAGACTGAGAACAAGCCATCATCCTCTACCATGTTTCACATGACAAAGTATAAATAAATAGATCCAAACACAGGCAAATATAGACAGAAAATTGGAGCTCACATATTAAAACCCTTTTGCCACTCAATGGACCGCTTTTTAGGCAATGACGAAATTATTGCCCCTCTCTCCTCTCCCACCCAGGTGCCTCTCTCTCTACAACACCTGATAGCCTCAGGTTGGTGCCCTGCTCATGGTTTCTGTGCCCCAGTTCAGCTCAGTCTCCCAGGCCCAGGTCAGGATGCACCATCCAGTGATGAAATCTGCCATCACCCATGGCAAAAGCCCAAGCTGGAGCAAGGCAGGGTGTCACTCCCATGAAGGGTAGGAAGCTCTGCATGCTCCCCTCAGAATGAACTAGGAAGGACCTGCAGTCTCGAGCAAAGCCTGTATCAGGGACTCTTTGCCCTGAATCTCCAGCCTCCACCATGGGCAATGCACACACTATTGGAGTTTCTCACACTGTGGTCAGATGGAAGCTCCCAACAGACTCTTGTTTCAGGCCCTGGTGTGAAGGAGCTGAGAGTCTAACAGCAGTCAGTCTTTCCCACAGCCAGATCCATAGGGCACAGCAGCAGGTCACTCAGCAGCTCCCAGTACCAGATAATAAATAAATATATATATATAACTATGAAGAAAAAACCAAACTTTAATTTCTACTTTAGGAGCCAAGGGAAATGTCTCCTACTGGCCTGTAGAGTTATGCAACAATTGACTTCCTTTCAAGTTGCAAATTACAAGATGGCACAACCACAACTATAAATATGTTCCTATCGTACTGAAATAAGCTTTGCTTTCAATTAAGTAGTTGTTAAAAGTATGTCTCTTTTTAAAGAACTGGCTTATGATAGGGGATATTTCTTCCTTGGCATTTTTAGTACATAGGAGCTTAAATTTAGGTTACAAAACAACCAGCCTGACCTTTTCCCAGAGCTTTAAATCCTGGACAATTTCCATGGCACTCAGAGGTTGCTCAGTGCTTTTGAAAACTGGACCATTTCTTTCAGTTTTAGGAGTGTAACTTCCAGGTACCAGTCCTGACAATCCCAAACTAATGTGTTTCAGAAAACAGTAGTTTTCCTGAAATATAGACAATTATAGACAAACCTTTGTGGAGTCAGATACATAGGCAAAAGTTTGAAGTGCTTTGTCTCAGTAGTACTTCAGCAAACTTTATAGGCAAGAAGCACCAGCTATCAGAAAGAGTTTTAAAAAACACAGATCATCTGCTTTTCCACCTCTCCAAATGGAATTCTGAAATGTCATCAGTTTAAGGTTTCAGATGAGAAGATATTTTTATCCATTTGAGAAAAAAAATCCATTTCCCATGCATTAGATTCATGTGAAACTCTAATGTTAGAGGCTGTGTCTGTCCTGCTCACTGATATAAATTGTACCCTGACAATCCCAGTGATGGGATTGGAAGTGGGTTGAGCACCACAGCATCTCATAAGGCAGCTCCTCAGTGCTATTCCTGCAGATAAGATATAATTTGTGCTCCCCTCAGGCACCAAAGGCAATGTACCAGTGCAATAATCTTCTGAGTATCCCAACATTTACAAATAATTGTAAAGACCTGCTAATATGGTTTAGTTCAGCAACTCTTCACAGTGCTGAGGGCTGACAGAAGTGACAACTAAGAGAGTATTAAACAGCCTTTAGGATGCCTTGCAGGAGAAGGCTTGTGAAGCAGTTACTCCAAGGAACAAGCAGTGAGAAGCACGTTGAACACTTCATAATTGTGGCCTCTAGCCTCATGTTTTGTTCATGGACAGAACAAAAGCCAGTGTTTTGGGTTTTGTAAAACTCCCTAACAAATGGGACAAGGAATACAATGGAGAGGTTACAGCAGTCATAAATGTGCTGTTTGTTTACTTGTTCAGATTTTGTTACTAAACTGCTCAGCAGTCAGATGCAAAGGAGGTGGCAGAGACCTTGGGTTTTTTTAAGTTTCAAGGGGTTGGAGGGTCTTATAGGACAAATTGAAGAGTTTGATAGAAGTATTAGAATAGCATTTGATAGAAGTACTTAGGATGGCAACTAGTAAGGGGAAGACTGTTTACACATCAAAGGAACAAGTGACACTGAAATCAGAACTATTAAACACCTGACAGAAAACCAGAAAAAAGAAATCCAGATAAATTGACCCAGATGCCCCCTGTGTTAATCACACTGAAACTAATAATGCAAAGTGATCAGGGAAAAATAATGTTGGTGTCAGCAGAGACAATATTTTGCCCCATCTCCCTCGTGTCCATGCAGTGCCCCCCAATTCCTCCAGCAGAGCTCTGGATCCCCACTTCCCTCACCATGCTGAGCTGTGCACTGGGAAATTATCTGGCACCAGTTTCTGCCAGTGAAAAGCACAGGAAGGCATTGGTGCCCAGAGCCACCCTGAGAGCCTGGAAGCCCCACCAGGCTTCAAGAGGCACTGAAGGTCAAATTCTCTGTGGAGTGGTTGCCATCTGTGGCAACACTTCCAAGACATCTCAGCAGGGAAGCAGTTGCCATTTTTGTACTAAGAAAGCACATTTAAAACCTCCATTCATTTTACTTTTGAAGTTGGATAGGAGTTAAGGAGGTAAATAATTATTAACTTTCTGGTTTGCTACACATTTCTTGTAGCTGATTCTGCCTCTGTCTCAACTATATCATCCATTAAATGATGTTGCCATCAATTTCATCCTTCTCATATGAATTGTAAAAGTAAATCTACAAAAACTGTTAAATGCTTAAACCACAATGTTTAAATATCAGAGAAGAGGTAAGCTTTTACACTGCTTAAAATAAAAGAACTCAAAAGCTATGTTTTTAAGGTTGTTTTTTTTTTTCCCCTAATTATCAATGTGAATACATTCACCTTTCATAAAAATGTCACTTTATATACTTACATTTGATTTGTTAGATTTTGTCCTATAATGCATATTTCTGAAAAAAAAAAAAAAAATGCATGTTGCTAACAGAAAATGAGCCTTAACTAAGAGACAGTTACCCACATTTTATTCTTCTGGAAGTGGAAAATCCAAGCACATAAATCAAAATGACCCTAAAGCAGTGACCAGCATGCCCTAAGCAGATCAACAGTGGTTTCATTGACCTCCAGACTCATAAGGGTCATATTTTCACACAGATGAACTGGTCTTGAACTGCTCTGCCATTGCATTGTGCACAAAGAGACCCCAGCCACAAAGTGTCTCTGCTTTCTGTTAGGGCAACCTGGATCACCTCCCAAAACAAAGAAATCAAAGGCACATTCCATTTTAGAAAGTGTTTGTCCCCCCTGGAGCCCTTTATTTTAGTCTTGATGTTCATGAGTACATTTGCATGAATTTACCATTAATACTCATATTAAAAATAAATAAACAAAGAAGCCCCCCAAAACAACACAATAACAGCCCTCAGAATCTGTTATTACAGATTTTTCTTTTTTGAAGATTTTTCCAGGACACTTTTTCACACTTGTGAGACACCAGCTATTCAATTAGTGCACAAACTCTGGGCAGCTCACTTGGAAGGTGTAGGCTCTCCTTCTAATAGACAAGCACTGAAGTGTCCCTTACATCACAGTGCACTTCACAAACGTTGATGTGAAAATCCTTGCAGTTTTCCTGCTTGGTGGGAGGGAGCACTGAGGCACTGACTACAAACCAGAGCTTCAGCCCTGTGCTGAAGGACACCACAAAGCCTACATGCCTTTAGAGTTTTCTAAACACTGTATAATGTCCAGACAGTGGGTGAGCCCTGCTTGTCTCCCAGCACCCCAGGCTCTCGCTGGCTCTCAGCACAGGATGAATTTTATTGTGTCAGAAACAGAGTGTGCCATGGCTGGCCATGCAGAACATCTGTGGCACAGGCAGGAGCTGAATCCAAACCAGCTAACTCCCAGTTTACTGCTTCAGTCACAAACTCTGCTCCTTGCTGTCCTGTAGCATCCCTCTGCACACTTTTGGGAGTGGTAAGATGGAGAAAGAATAAGTGAGGGCAGGCAGAAATGGGAGGCTGTGCAGGGTAGGTCACCTGCTGTGGGTTCGCATCCTTACCCTAGAATATTATAAAATAATTCTGGAAGCTTTAGGGGTGGCTTCTGTGGCAGAATGACAGAGGCAAAGTTTTACCTCTTTTAGAGGCTCACAGCTTGTTCCTAGTTTCAGTGCCACCATTCATATTAATGAAAAATGCACAATGTTTTTGTTGCCTCCTTTTTTTTTTCTTTTTCTTTTTTTTTTTTTTTTTTTTTTTTTTTTTTTGCAATGGAAGTGATTTCTCTTTGTCAAAATCAATCATCATATCAGTTTTAATCAGATAAAGCTTTTGGCTTCTACTATCTAAATTGCCCTTCCCACAGTGCCTAAGACAAGCATCAGTGCTCCATCACAAAATAAATGTGTTGATATTTGATAGCTCATTTGAACACGACGGTATTTACATCTTACTTGGTTAGATTTTCATTTAACACAAGTTATGGGTTCACATTGAAAATAAAAACAATGCTTCTCTGTTCGTCTTGCCATTCATGTCTACTTTTGTTTCAGCCTAAAATAACACATTGCTGGAGGGTATTTTCTTAACACTGCCAAGCCTGAATGCAAGCCCTGTGGAAAATGTTTGTGTTGGGCTTGCTATGGTCCAGGCTAATAACAACGTGATGATGTATAGGTGAATTCCTGCTCCTCAAGTCCTCTGTGACACACGGATTAGGTCTGCCCTTATCTTCTAAGACATCTGGATGAGTGTCTGGGCTTTAATTTCACAATGAAATCACAGGGGACTAGAGTTATGTTATGTGCTTATGAACAAAGTGGAATATCCCTGGTAAGGGCAAGAGTGGATTACCTTAGATAACTCTACTTAAACCAGGGAACATTTGAGAATGTTGAAGAAAGGAAAGAGGTTCCACCAATAAAAACAAACACAGGCTTAAATTTGTGTTCTGTGTACTAAACATTTTAAAGCTCCTGGAGGTTGAAATATGACCACATGTAAATGGACTGATAAAACTAAGACAACTCTTGAAAGACCAGATCAGGCTTCCCAGGACAACTACCAGCACTAAATCCTAATGGCATGCATAAATCATTTGAAGACACATTTATTCAGAAGATGCGACTTTAAAGTCAAAATACTCTGCTTTAATCACCAGAAATAGTATGTGCATGCTAACATTTGCAGAAAATGCTCAAGGGCAACATGAAATTAGTATCTTAAAATTCCTAAATACATGCTTTTCCTAAGATGAAGACTTTTATCTATTTATGCCCATAAAACTGTCAGGAAAAAAAGACCTGTGAGAGCATAAAAGGGTCAGTCCTGCTGACTACAGCCCAGCTATGGACAGCATTAAAAACATCAAAGTTCATATGATGCTCATGGCTGGGCTCTGAGTGTTGCAGAGCTGAATAATCAGCTTGCCAGACCCAAATCCTGTGATCTAGGACTGTTGCAGCTTCCCAGCTTCACTGAGACTCTCTTCCCTTTCTGCAGCCTTTGCAGACATTTCCTCCATGCTCTCAGCCCCTAGTCAGGCTGCAATCCCAAGGGTCCAAGCCTACCTTGCTTGCCATCATGCCAATATCTGCTTGGGTCTGTGAGAGAGCCCAGCAGCCCAGAGAAGGGCCCTTCCACTGCCTGTGTTCAGCACATGGGAGAGGCAGGAGGGAATCAGACTGAGCCTGAAGGATCCAGGCTTCTTTTCCAGTATGGCTGCAGACTGTCCCCTGTCTGCATCTAAGTTGTAAAAGTGCTGAGCACTTGCACTGTGGGAAAAAATGAGGGCACATTGAGAGGAAAACAGACAAAATTCCATTTTGTTTAGCACATTAACTACCTGTCTTCTAATCTATTAAATTAAAAGCAATCCAGACATATTGAAAGCTTTTAGTAAACCACAGATTTTAATATATACTTAGGAAGACTTCTGTTAATACAGTATTAATTCATAAATATGCAACCAACCATTCCATTTTAAATAAGTAACAATAAAACCTGCAAAAGTTGTAGATTTGTTGGGGTTTTTTTCCACATCAAATATCAATAGAAAATACATTAGGCTTCACTGAAAATCATAGGAAAACTTCTATTAGCTTTGGTGGGGTCAAGATTTCACCCAATAATCCTTTAATATAACTGCAACAAAATAAAACATTTTCCTCCTGATTTAAAGACTCTACTCACAGTTTCTCTGCCTAGATAGGAATATATCTTTAAAATTGTCTCTGCTGTTCCCATATAGACAAGTTGTTGTATTTAGGCTAATCCAGCCATGAAAAGAGCTAAGTGAGGTGTAGAGATTTCTTTTTGCTCCTCAGTTTAACAAGAGTTTTAATCAGTAAAGATCTAACATATGTGTGATGCTCTGCAAGCAACTTAAGAAAAGTATATCAGTTTTCTTTCTGAGCACCTCACATGCTTACTTTGCTTAACAAGCAATCAAAACACAGATCCTGTTGCTATTGTTCACACATCAGATACAAATGGGGCAGCTCCATGGAACCAAACTTTCTTTAAATGTGTGTGACTGCAGCTTACAGACTGCAATACTTCAAGGGGAAAATGCAAAGTGAGACACTGGTCCTGGAAAAATGAATGTACTACAAAAGACATCAGTATATGTCTTTCTTATATGTTATTCACAGTTGTTTCTTAAAAAATGTAAAAAGTCTGGTATCCCATCAGAGAGACTCAGGCCAACCTTGTGGGCATAGATATCCTGCTTGGCTAGTATGTGAGGTTATATATCACTCTGATCCATTTGAAAGGCACAGAGATGGCTGAGATTTAATGTTCTTCTCATTTTGCACGGAGGCAGTGGTCTGGGTAAGGCAGACAGCAGCCACTGAGGGCTGTAGCCAATCTCACTGAGGCTGTGGTCACCCCCAGTGCCTGCTGCACTCTTCCAGCAGCAGCTGCCCCTCTGTGCTGTGGGGTGGAAGGGGATGCTCTCAGCACCAACTTTACAAACAAATATGTTAAGTTAAACCACTGGTAAAATGCTGGAATTGTGTTTCCAGTTGTGCCATAAGGGCAAGCACAGGGTGGCAGCTGTGTCTCCAAATTGTTCATTCATCACTGGGAGCTGCTGTCAAATGCAAACTGAGTCAAAGCCCTAAAACCAGCTCTGAGGTTTTAGTGTGTGGATAGGAGCCAGGTCAAATTGCTAAAGCATCAGGACTAAACGTGACACCTTCTAGAACACAGTGCATTGGTGAGAAGGAGTTTCCTCATCTCTGACAAGTTAACAGGTATGCCTGAGGATGGAGGCAAAGCTCCAGTTTGCCAGAGGAAAGCAGGAAAGCGTCCAAGACCAAGCAGATCTACCTACCACCCCCAATGGCTGTGGGTAGGCTGAGCAGATTTGCCTTGAGTGCTGAGGTGCAGGCTGAGGCGCTGGGAGCAGCAGCAGAGCCCCACCCAGCCCTGAGAGCAGCTCACCCCTGTGCCAGCCTTGTGAGCCCACCTGAGCACTGCTCCAGCCCTCGGCGTGCTCGGTCTTGCCAGCACAGCTGCACCTGCAAGGGCCAGGCTTGCAACCCTGCACTCAGATGAGTTGCACATAAGTAATGAGCTGCTAGCATCCCAGCATGTTAGACAATATGCTGACAATGTCATAACATTATTTCATCCTTCTTAAAAGATAAGACCCAGCCTGTTCCAACCTGCTCAGGTCATTATCTTGTTACCACAAGATGCCCTGTCACTAACCAGTTTAGAGTATGTAAAGCTATAATTTGCACTAAAATGAATTATGTATTGTTTACAATTTACCATTAAATTACAATGAACAAAAACAAGCATCTAGAATGCTTCTTTCAAAGTCTTCCAGATGAGTTTAAATGCACACAGAAGCAAATGTCTTGATAAAACAGCATTAGAAGTAGGCTGGAGCTTGGTTGACTAATTTTCACACTAACTTACTTAAAAGGCAGAAAGAAAACAGTGAAGATCTTTATACAGGCCATCAAAAAGCCTGCCTGCAAGTGTTTCCAATTTGCTTTAGTAATTAAATCTAAAGGAGTTTACGGGTTTTTCACCCAGGTCATTTACTACTTTGGAATTTTACTGCTTGCTTTGCAAAGAAAACAAACTGGAATGAGTCACTGGTGAGTATAAAGAGTGGATGAACACTGCTAAACAAACCAAACAGTGAGCTCAAGTGGATAGAGAAAACACAAGTCAGAATTCTAAATATGGATCTGAGAATAGTGTAAAAGGATTAGACGTCTTTGTCACATGAAGAGCAAACCCACATGCCAGCATGCCTTTCCAGTGCAAGCAGCCACTGATCAAAGTAACATCTACCAGTTTGTAAATATGCTAATCTTCATGTTTACACAAAAGTGTCAGCACTTGCTTTACATCACAAAGAGCCTCATACAGTTGAAGATTAATTACTTCCAACACTGAGATAGTGTGTAAATACTGGTTTCACCAGAACCCTACCTTTTACTGTATTTGCACAGCTCAGCAGAGGTGTATGTTGCTAAGACAGATAATTCAGGGACACTTACAAAGTGTCAAATACCTCAGGATAGATAGACTTTTGACAGGTATTTTAGTGATTATGTGGAGCCAGGATTAGGCAGGTTTAGGCTTCATGTTGCAAGTAGTGGATCGAAAAATATTTTTGCCTTTTTCTATGAATTTTAGCTCTGAATACCCTAAACCTGATTTGTGCCTTCAGCTTTTACACTTATATGTGATTACAAAACATTTATTTTTTTCCATTCACTGGTTTAATATCACTTTCTCTCCTTAGAGTAGCTTAGAGCCACCTCAGAGTCCACCAGGCTCTTGGCAGCATCCGTGGCTGCTTGCTGAATGCTCTGTTCTAACTCTTGTTTAGAGAAGGATAAGAGCTATGATAGGGACACACAAACACATCATTTTCTAGCAGTGAATTTCAGAAACCTTCAGCTGTGGCATAAAACAGGGAAAATAATTACAATGTGTGCTGAGAAGGAGAGATCAGTACCTACTGCTGTATTTTTGCAACAGGGAATGGCAATAAGGAGATTAAGCCAAGGCAAGACTGGATTTCCAAGTCATGGCTTGCAAGATCTTTTTAAAATATATTTTACGTTTTCATTTTCATTACCATGTACTATCTACCAAAATACCCATGGTGACAATTCTAATACCAAAGGGCCATGAGCAATAATTAAAAACAGGAAAAAAATTCAAGTGGGAATTCTCTTCACCTCTCCCTTGTTGTTAGTGCTCGTCACAATTGCCACAAGAACGTCACCAATAAATATTATCACATTTGTTTCCTGTTCTAAACTAAGGAAAGAAAAAAAGTGGGATGTTGGCAAATGCTAGCATTAAAAGATTGCCAGAGCAAACAAGAGTGACTAGATGAGGATAATTGTGAGATTTAAAGAAAAAAGAATTGAATACAATGTTTAGAATGTGAGAAAGAAATGGTTTCCATGTGAAACACCAAACCTGAGTGGAAACACTTCCACATTAAACACTCAAGGAGGCATTTCACAGGAGTACCTGAGTCAGCCAGTCTTGCCTTTCCCTTTACTGTGACTGGGCACTGGGAAATGCTCTCAAGGCACAGGAGCACAGTGCCCAGGCAGGACAGGCCAGGTGACACAGGGGCTGCTCTGTCCCCAGCCCTGTGCCAGGATGGAGCTGGGAGCCTGCAGCCACCCCGGGCAGTGCAGGGCACCAAGAGCTGCAGGCTGAGCTTGGGCACGCAGCAGGAGCAGCACACAGCACAGACTGAGGCTGCTGTGGGTAAATCAACATGCTCCATCTCACGTTTGCATAGGGCAACACAACCATCAGATTAATTACTAATTACAGTGGATTGCTCCTAAGTAGGTTCACAGCAATAATAGTAATAAAAAGACTAAAAGAAGCATTATTAGCATAGTTAATTATATGACCATTGGCGAGATTATTGATGGAGATACAAAATGCTGTTGAACAAGAAAGATATGTTTGACATTGCTTAAGAGAAGCTTTGCTGTTGCTTCATATCTTTTTGGATTTTTCTAATCATCTCATCTGTGTTCCAAAAGTGCAAAAAAACCAGTAATTATCTCTGTTTGATCTTTGGCTAACAATTATTTATGAATCTATTGGAACAATAGTGCTTCTAAAATGTAAGTAAACCCAGTAAAATTTATCAGCATGAAATCTTCAGCCACAGTGGACTGGGTTATGGGAACCTGTCGTGTGATGAAAGCAGACAATAGTAATTTATTGGTTTAGTCATAATCCTTTCAGTAGTCCAGATTGCTGTTGCAAATTTGTTAAAAATCTGCTACCATTCACTGAGCAACAGTACAACACCTGAAGCAATAACATGGGTGGGGAATGTAAAGCAGCACTCCAATATTCATGTGTGGCATGAGTTAGACAAGGCCACGGGAAAAGAGCTGAGAAAGAACAGTGTTGCACAAACCAGAGAGAGATTCTTGTTCTCCCACAGCATATATGCAATTTAATCTCCAAATGGAGACCAGTTTAACTTTTCAAATGCTTCAAAAGTACAAAAGAGAATTATTCGCTCAGCAGTTATTTTTTATCCTTTACAGAGTGGCCACATGCTCCCATGAAGGACCTACTGCAACGAGACACCACCTGCGTAAAACCACACTCTCATGTGAAAAGTATTTACATTAGTACACATTACTTTCCCTTTAATTTTTCTTTATTTGGTGCACTTGGCAACACATAGCTCGCTGCTCAGTCAGCCAGTTGCCCCAGTGTTTAACATGGCAACTTCAAGAATAAATATTAATATTTTTAATCATCTCCTTTGGCAAAGGAACTGAGGAGCAGCTGCTGTATTTATGAGTGCCTTCAATTCATATCCTGAAATAGGCTGGACTTGACTGCCCCCCTTTAAAAATATCCTAGGAGGCAGACCTCTGCTGGAGCCTAACTTCAGTGGCAGGTACAATTACGGCTCCCATTGAGAGGAAGACAGAGCTGTGACCAAGTGATACAGATCTGTTTTCAGAGCAACACTCAGCAAACAAACAATCCTCCCAAGCACTTCAAGGGAACACAGAACAGCATAAATGGTTGTGTTAGCACGTTTGTCTCAGCATTACTTTTTGGTTATGTTCTGATCACTCACTGCTAGTCATCATATTTTACGAACCTCACCCATGAACACTAACATGCAAACTGAAATTTAGGACTCCTGACCTTTAACACAAAGTGCCCATAGGTGTTCCCACAGCTGTTAAATAAACCTATGTTTATGGAGCCATAAATGTAGTGCAGGTGAAGTTTCCAATGATGTAATAACAACTTCCATGGCTGTGCAGTTTGTCATTTATACAGCAGTGTACCATCACCGGTGAATATTGTTTTACAATAACAGCACAGGTTCCTTCGATTAAATCACTCTTTCTTCATTTATGAGTCATTCGACCTTTAACCTCTCAGAGGAAGATCAAACCACTTCTTAAGGCCCCACTCTTTTAACCGAGGAGCACAACAGTTGGTTAGATAACTAAGGAGGTTGGTATGTGCCCCCAGGGTTTCACAAACAACTGTCCTAGATCTTTTATAAGATAATCTTAACATAATCATGTAGCCACAAATTGTCGTGTAAATTCCCAATTAAAAACACCAAATAGGAGCTGTAAATCATGATACAACTGCCACCTTTTCAGCACTGAAATGCAGTTTGAAAAGCAGTAGAGAAGCTCTTGTTTGTGCCTGTTCTAGTACTCAACACACCAGCAGCAAAACAATCCATTTGATTTACAAGAGAGCGACAACATGACAGGACAACTAAAACTGTTCAAAACTTAACTTAACAGCAACAGAGAACACAGAACTTACAGAACTGCTCCATACCCCATTCAGGACTTTGCTTGTAAAAATGAGCATTTGTCTTGGCATGGCTCCACATCCACTCCTTGTCCCAATTTACATAAAACTGCAGCATGCTCCTGTTGGAAGGATTGATGGCAATTTGGGGGATGGGAGGAGACTTTGTTTTTAAGAAATGGCAGCTTAATTACAATATAAATGTTAGAAAAATAAATAGTCATTAAAGCCCTTTATCCATGGCTGATTGGCTTCATTCCACAAACTTTAGGGAAGTTTGAATCAGGCAGAACTGAAGATACCCCATCTGCCACAGTGCTTTGGCCTTTGCCAGGGATGCAGCTGAGCTGGGGGTGCCACTCACAGTGGGTGACATCTGTCCATTGGGACACAGATCTCCAGACCAGCTCATGGCACCACAGGTCCTCCTTCCAAGGCAGCTGCTTTCCTCCTGCCTCCACCAAAACTCAGTCTTTACTTCCTTGGCAAAGATCATTCTGTAGCCTAAGTTATTCCGGGACTAGGCTTTGGTACTTGGCTCCCTGTCCTTCACAAGCACACTCACTTGAAGATGCACATCCTTTCCCTGCAACATCCTTCCCCACTCTGGCAGCCAGAAACATGATTAGAATGGGTTTTATCGATGGTGCATAAACAATCCCCACAATCAATTACAAAAATTTTAAAGCATTCAGCAAATGTCTTAGTTGCTGTCAACAAGCAGTCAACAAATGCAGATTGCGTTTTTCTCCTCCTACTTCACACTTTCCATGTTTCCCAACACTTGCCAGAATGTTGTGGTGATAGATGCAGACAATAGATGCTTTACTAAACATGTCCTTGATATCTGCATAATCTCCTTTAATATATATCATTAACTTGGGCCAGTCCCATGTTATTGCTTCCTCAACACTGCTAGCACATCATGATCTGGAAGGAGCTATTTACTCCTCCAAGAATGTGACTGTCTCACCCAACCAGTCAGACCTCAACATTTTACTTATTTGTCCATTTTAGCTTCTGTTCCCTAATTTCAGTACCTAATGCAGAAAAGTTGAAAATGAGACATTGCAGCAATAAAGAGACTTGCAATAAAGTCTTCCTCCCAAAGACTTTTCCACACTGCTAAAGTCTGAGCATTTGCAAATCCAAGGTTATGGAAATGTCTTGTGATCACTAATAAAATCCCTCCTAAACAAACTTTTCAAGTCTAAAATATAGTCAGAGAGATAATAAATTTTTTTTCAAATGCAAAACTCATGCTTGAGAGGGGCACAGGATCTGAATCCTCTAAAGGGAACCTCAGATATCTCAGGATAGAAGAGTTCCAGAATTGTAAGAGGGACAACTTCCTCTGCATTATCTGGTAAAACTTTGCACTTGGGTCACATGGTAGAAACAAATTTCCTTGGCAGGAATGTGGAGAAAAGGACAGCAAGAGGCACATGCTGAAGAACCAGAATGTTTAAGTGGTGGGCAAGGCCAGATTCTCAACCCGGGTAACCCTGAAAAAAGCAGAGTTCAGGGAATCTGAGCTCTTTCTCTTACCCCAGATTTACTGAATGAGCCCCAGGACTGCAGTCCCCAAAAAAAGAGTCTCAGATGGGAATGCTCAGACTGGCTGCAAAGAGCTTGCAGTGAGGAAATGCTTGGGTGTCTTAGGGCCCACATCCCACTAAGGAAAAACAAACCTGTCTGAAGCCTCCCTTGCTGTGATGCAGCCTGGATTTGTGGTCTCTCAAAGCTGGAATGGTTTGGGTCCCAGTGGCAAAGCTGCCCTGACAACCTGCTGCTGTGCATGCTGGCCAGGGCAGCCACACTGGCCACCAGGCACTCCCGAGGCTGAGCCCATCAGGAATGCTGAGCCAGCCTCCTCCCAGCAGGTCCCTGTGCCACAGGAGCCCCTCTTCCCCTCCCAGGACAGAGAAAAATAGCCTATGTTTCTTCCTTCATCTTTTTACCTTTCTTTTTCAACTAATTTTGTGTTTGAAGACAGCTATCAGCTCATCAGAGGACAATACTAACAGCCTCTCCTTTCTTCTCTGTTTGCTTTCCATGGACAGCAAAGGAGATCCTAGGGGAATAATGGTGACATTCCACCCTACCCAGAAATTTTGCCCAGCATAATACTATGGCCAAACGTACAGGTGTTTCCACTGTTGTAACTGCATAAATCCCTCCAAAAGGTGTTTCCTTTTGGATAAATGCCCTCAGATCTGGGCATTTTTGATACACTTCTTGTGAGTGGCTTCAGGAGCCATCACAAACCCAGACTTTGTGCTCCTTAGCAGTACCTGCAGTTGTGACAAAAACAATTCAACCAGGTTTAGTGGCCAACCAAAAAAGAGGCCAGGAAGGAGATCAAGTGTTACCCCTGCTGAGTTCCACCGGTATCTCCCTTTCTGTGAATCTTCAGCTGTTATTAATATTTCAGTACTAGACTGGCAATATTCAGTACCTGATGGAGATGAACATTACTGAAAACAAGCACAGTAGGAGTACATCGTTCTCTAGGTTTTGGATTTTGATAAGCCATTGCCATTGTGAATCTGTCCAGTTTCTCAGGAAAATCTGGCAAAATGAAACGAGATCCTTTTGCCCAAACCCAGTAACACAGACCTTGTGCCAGATGACTGTATTTCTTGCATGCGTAAAATTCGCTTCAATCGGTTGACAGAAGGCTTGGGGTTTTCCAAATGTTGTGAACCTGGTTGAGATTATTGAAATCCTCAGCTCTAGGAGTGTTGGGTTACTGTTCTTTTAAAGCATGCTTCCTCTGACAACAAAATGTAATTAAGGGGGGCATCGCTGTCACGTTACGGTCTCTTTTCAGAAGGTCGGGAAGAATGTAAAAAGGGCAGAGCAAAAGTTGCTTAACCTCCTCAGAAATAAACGTCCCTAACATTTCTACGTCTTCTCTTTGGTCCATTATTGGCCACAATGATGAAACAATTTAAAGGAGAAAAGGTCACGGCAAAGCAGTGAACTTTATATGCTCTTCAGTGCAATAAAAGTTACTTAACGTGTTAGCATGGGAAAGGCATGCCTGGCAACATGAGGGAACAGGATGGATTTCAGGTTCTCAGTAGGCTGTTCAGAGAAAAGTCTTTGGGTATCTGTGTGAATCAAACACCAAAAAAAAATATGAAACACTTGCAAATTTTCCATCTTATCTAATTTCACGAAAAACAAGGTTCAAGCCGTCCATGCAATATTCAACCATCATAACGTATCATGGAAAACCAGCTACCTCATTTCCAACACATGTGCTGTACTGAGGACTCAAAAATTGCATGGTTGAAATTGCCTCTAGCTTATGCCAACACCTACAGGGAAAAAAAGATAAATTTGAGTCATGAACATTATTTTAAGTTCTATATTGAAAAATAAATCATACCTAATTTTTTATCATAAGTATTTTCTATTTTGATAGCATGCAGCTAGGGTATGAAGGAAAAATCTTAAACCATCTCTGAGGTGCTCAAAAGCCAGCACTTTCTAGAAAAATTACCTTTTTCTCCTTGTTCTCATGCTGCCAATACAAACACAGCTCCTTCTAATAATGCAATTGCTAAAACTTTAAAAACTTTTTCTTCTATTAAAGCCAAAGATTATACAGAAATAAATAGGAACTGAAATCCCCACACTTTTTGGAGTTTGGGATTTGGGTTTTTTTTGTTCTTTTTGTTATTTTTTTGTTTCCTTTTTTTTTTCTTACATTAATTTTGTTTTTAAGAAAAAGAGTTAATTATCTTCCTAAGGCAATCATTTTTACTCCCTAATTTTAGAAACTGCACTGGGGGGAGAGTGATTTTATTTTTATATATTACTTCCCAGAGTATGTTTTCCTTCAAATCTCAACATTAATTCTTTTTAAATCTTACTCAGCTTTTCACCATTCTGGAGGTTCACATTTTTATGTATTTCTGGCCAGTGTCAAAAGAAAGAAATTTTTTCCTAGCACCCTATTTTACAAACATTTTTTGAAGTTTGTTTGAATTGTCTCACAAGTCTTCATCATCAACTGATTCCAAAAATTGTACTGATTCAGTCAAAAAAGAAATATATTTTACTGTGTGACCAAATAAAATCACCCCACATTCAAATCCTTAATATTCAAAACCCCCATGAGTGAACTGTAACCAAGAAGAATCCATTATAATAATGTGAAAAATGAAAACTTGAAAAAGTTGTATCTGTTTCTGAACAATTCATGAGCACAGAATGAGGCACAATTCATAGAATGAATTATTCTTTGTGAATTATTGGCCCACTATTATCCTCATAACCAATGAGACACATGATTTACATTTCTTTTACAGGCGATAGCAGCTAATTGATGTCCTGGTGTGATATGGAATGAAGCACAGTCATATAAATAAATTGTTTCCTAAATTCTTCACAAAAACACATTAATATCTTTGACACCATGCAATTGTATGCAGTGAACACTGCTAAGACAGTAATCGTGTCATCAAGAGTTAATTTATTCTCAGCAAGTCCATGTAATGCAGATATTAATCTCCTGGAGCACACACTGTTGTTCAGGGTTAAAACATTCACAGTTTCTGAAACATAAACAAGTCTCACACTCACAGCTGTTCTCCAAGAGCCAAACTGAGCTGCTGCTCAGTGAGCATTTGTCACTTTGCTGCCTTTTTCAACAGCAAGTAAAGAAATTCAGAATACAGAGGGAGGGTGGACTTCTTCGTATTTCCAGAGATGCTTCAGCTGCCTTTGGGTTACAGCTATCAGATTATGGATAAAGTGAGAAATGCAGCCTTTGGTGATTGGCATGGCTACACACAAGACTCAGAAGAAATACCCTTTTGAGAGAACAGTTTTAATGTAAATAGAGCTCTAAAAACTCAAAACCTCTTCCTAAACCCACCTGGTCATGTTGCCATCTTACAATACAAAATGGACAGAACACACCCCCAGAGCAAAGCTGAACTTGGGCAGAGCTTTGGATTACTTTTCCAGCAGCCAGGCCACAGACAGGGACACCACCTGAGTAACTCCAAGTGCCACCTCCAGCACCCAGGAACAGAAGTGGCCTCTGAGCAGGTGGCCACCACAAACCCCACATGCCTTCAAGCCTTCAGAATAAGGGCAAGGTACCCCCTGGCCCCTGTCTGAGGCAGCTGTGCTCAGAGCAGGAGAGGCTGGGTCCAGCCCTGCATTCTCCATGCTGCTGCCTCCAGGGAAAGCTGTGAATGAGGAGATTTGATACACTTCCCTGAGGTATCATTTTTTTAAAATTTTTTTCTATCTTTTTCTCCAGTTGGCTGCCTTGACTATAGGCTCAGCACAAACACTGTATGATATCTTCATCAACAATTTGAAAGCTCTGGGTCAGAAGCTCTGAGATTTGAAGGTAGAGACATGCTAATTTGCTGAATGGCCCTTTTGACCATAGTCAATTTCTACTAATTAGAAAAAAGAAATAATTAGCTAATGTTGGTGAAGAGCTTTGAAGATGAATAAGCTGTGGGGAAAGCACTAGGCATATTAGTGGGAAACAAGTTTGATCCTTTTTTAAATTTGTCTTTAAGCAGCTCAAAGTGATTATAAATGGACCAAATGGAACAGCTAACCACTGTAAGATTAATACAATGTCTTTTGGGAAATTACAGTTTATATTATACAATTAAGTATTATACAATCACTTTATTTTAAGGACTCCTCCTTGGAATTTTCTATTTAGTTCCGGTCAGTATGCTTTTTATATGTCATTTAATCTTTCCTCTAATTTGTATAAGTAAATTATAATTACTATATAATAATAATAATGGCAATGGCTAGACAAGTAAATGTGAGTCTGCACCTGGGAAGTATCATATTATAAAACAGTAAAGTAGAAATTACTCAAGCAGGTTGTTTTCCATTCACCGGATGCTTTGTCTGCTTGTAACTCCTTTCAGAACAGCACTGTGACACCTTCACAGGCTGTATCCAATGAGCCACATCCTGAACTGCCTATGTCACACAGCCCCATTCCTTTTCACAGTCTACAGCAATAGTTACCCCACTGCCAAACTAGATGAAAATGGCAACGAAAAAGATAAAACTCCTTTTCTTCTTGCTGAATTTTTGTATTGTGCTTGATACAAAAACTTACATTTCTCTAAGTCTCTTTACTTTCAAAAAGAGTATGGGAAATGCTGTCCAGGACTGAAACATTGCTGGGCCCCCAAGTGAGTGCACTCTGTTTGGACAAAAATATTCTCTTCATTTCCAGCTCCTATAAAAATGATCCATCTTTTGTATCACCACTGGGCCATCTGGGTACGTGTCCAGGTACTTCAGCTCTGACAGCGTGACCAGAATTCCTGCATGAGTAACACACTGTCCTCCTCCTGCAGGAAGGACTATACTTTAGCTTACCACACCAGCCACTCCTCAGAGACACCTCTGCAGCACATACTAGTGTGTGCTTCTCTTCTCCCCTCCCTTTTCAAAGTGCCACTCAGAAATAATTTACTCCCTGTTAACTGGGATGATAAATGGAAGATCTATTTGGCAACCTTCATACCTGGTTTCCTTCTTGGCACCTCCTCTTGCTTGTAAAACTCAAGATGAAATTACCATCCTACTGTCATTACTATTCCATTGCCACAAACCAGCTGGACACCTTACATAGGCTGTAGAGAAAAGAAAGGAGTAAAATAAGCTTTGGATTTATGTGTTGATTCCTACCCTGCTTTGTGGACACATGATGCAAAGCCCTTGGGTCGGATAACATATCATTTTGTGTAGGAGTAAACTAAATGAGGTGTTATAACATGAAAACTCAAGGTTTTAACATCTTTTGGTATCTCAAGTCCAAATAAAAGTGAGAGGAATGTAGTCTCCTTCCTGAGATGCAACTGCTGGATTGACCTAATGCACTGTGTGGGCTTCAGAAACAAAAACATAGACTCCTTGTCTTCTGCATGTGGCAAAAAACCTAATTATATTTTTGGTAGGAAAAACAAATCATGCAGTGTACTTGGCTGCTGTAGGACCCGCTGACAACTGGACTATTCAACTGGGCTTTCAGATGCCTTCTTAAAAGGAAAAAAAAATATATTAATACATATTCTGTTAATACTTGTTTGTTTATTGTTTAAAAAATGAACAGGTAAGCTCAGGAACAAATATTTTTAGTGAAAATGTGCCCCAAGCCTCAAGGAGATGATTATAACTTTAAGAAGGTTGACAGTCTGCCAGGCAAAGCAAATCAAATCACAGGGGATCAGCACGAAGAACCTGTTGTTCTCACAAACCCAAAGTTCAGTTTCAAGGAACTTCAACCATGACAAATCATGAGTTTGTGGACGGCAGTACACCAGGGATGGGTCATTCTCATGTAGTACTGATCCCTAGGGTGGGGGAAGCCCAGAGGGAAGGAGCTTGAGTGACATTTCAGCTTTTATATCACAACAGAGGACAGTGAACAGCTTTTTGGAGTGTGGCTGTGGCTGGAGCACTGCATTTCCTTAGCAGTTCTGCTGTCCATCCCCCCCACTTCTGATGTGGGTCTGGGCTGTAAACTTCAAAGCAGCATGACAGGAATATTGCAAAGAAAAAAATATCAGGCATAAGTCACTTATTTTTCTAAATAACCAGTTTTTCTCTTTTCCCCCCAGACATTTATTCTTATCCTACTCTGTACTAATAGCTAGAAAATGACATATACATAGCTTCCTATCATAAAAATAGCAGCAAAAGAGAGTCATACTCCAGACCAGTCTACTAGGAACAAGTCTTTCCTTAGAAGTGGGAAAAAAGACTACAAAACAGAGAAAGCATGTGAGTTAACTAGTGCCACGACTTCCAAAGCCACTGAAAGCAAAGGAAGATCCAAGAAAACACTGGTATTTATATATATAGGGGTGTTCAATCAGATCTTGCAATGTGACAACACATGTCAGTATCAGCACAGGTCCTGCTGGCAACACCTTGAAAACTGTGTGGAGGCATAGGAGTAAACAGCACTAACTGTGATTGCCATGATAAAATAAGAATGTAAGGAAAGTCTCTTGGGATCCATAATCTGGAATTGTCATGGGGTACAGATTGTCTGTCTTTCTGATAAAAGATGTCAGTTCCTTTTCTGGGATTTAAACAGAAAAAAGCATTTGTGATTATTAGACTGGCTGTATACCATGAGGGCTGTTGACAGAATCACTACAAACAGAGGATGTGTCTGCTTCAACCTGTTCCTAAAAATTCTGTATCAAAAGAGCAGTGCAGCCCAGAAAACACAATTTCCTGACTCCAGACTTTCTAATTTGCCATAGTATATGCAGTGGAACAAATCTGAAATTTCCTGGTATCTACACAAATCAAAAAGCATCCACTAGGTCATCCCACATTAGGCATCCATAATTTTAAAAAGCAACTGATTAATTAGGCTTGGGAAAGCTGAGGTGGTTGTTGTCATTTTGCAGAGCTGGAAGCTCACACTGTGGGGATGTGTTGTTTCATGGGGAAGGATGTGCCCAGTGAGCCAGCACACCTCACACCCCTTGTGGGAAGCTCTCCTGACTTTCAGAAGGGCAGCCCAAGCTGCAACATGCTGTCTTGAAAATTAGTCAAGAAGAAGTGCATCCCACACTGAGAATTATTCTTCTCAAGTATTTTTAATACTCCAAAGAAGACCTAAGACAGAAATACTGACCTTTCTGCTGCCAATTCAGTGAACAGAGAAGCAAGCCCTAAACAAAACACGTGTATTGCTCAAGATTCATTTTAAAGAATAGGACTGAAAATAATTTTCCAGTTGCCAGTAATAAAGCAGAATTCACACGAACTCTCTGAAATGAGTCTTTGGGCTGCAGCAGCAGCAGCTCTCATATTGCACACCACAGCCTGGCTGGTGAAGCTTTGCACAGCCAACATCAGGACCTGCACCTCTGTGAATTCCTAGTAAAGGTGAGGGGTGGAGCCCCATTGTGCTCGGAGACATCACTCCAGAGCTTGAAATGGCTCTTGTCAGAGCACAGAGCTGGGCGTGAATGGATCTGTCACTGTGGGAACAACCACGCTCTCCTAACTCAGACATCCTGCAGGGGCAAGGCAAAGAGGCACAGCAAACATGCTCTGTTCTTGTCTGATGTTTGCCCAGCTGAAAATGCACAGCTCTCAGCCACTCCACAGATTTCCTCACACACTCAGCTCTGTATGAACCAGGTTGCTCTTCAGTTTCTTACACAGAACCAGCCACTTGTGCACAGAGCAAACTCCAGAGGTCACACACTGACCTGAGCCATCGATTGTGCAGTTTGCAGGTGAACATCACTGCCACAGGAACAGGACTGGTTTCCCTCCTGCACTGCTTGTGACCCAGACTAACTGCTCGGGTCAGCAGCACTGCACCTGGTGTCCAAGGAAAAGAGAGCCTTTGTCCCTCAGCATTACAACTGGAGCCTGAAAGCATGGGTTTCTGCATTCACTTCTTGCAGAACACCATTTCCACCCATCCTGCCGTTTGTGACTCACATTTGCTTCACTACCAAGCGTGGGAGAAGTGCCTCAGCCCTGCCCGTGCTCCTGCTGTGGTTCTTCCTGCTGCCCACAAGGTCAGGGCATCATCTAATGCAGGCACCCATCCCCTTCCTGACACAGACTGCTACACAGCAACACCATCATCCAAACATTCTCTTATGTCTTCAATGGTCATCCAGAAAAAGAAAAAATGCACAGTTCATAAAATGACCTGTTTTCTACAGCAGACCACCAGTAAGAGGGCCCAGCAAAGAGGAAACTCAGACATTAAGTGGAGACTGGTTGACACTGAACACTAAAACCCCTGCAGTCAATACCTAGTGCAAGGCAAAAAGAAGAGTTAGAGCTAGAATCTGTAAAGCTTCCAGTGCTGATGGTGCTGACAGCTTCAGTTTAAGACCCTGAGATGAGCTCAGCTGGTTAGAGCAGGGCACTAACAATGCCAAGATTGCAGGTTTGATCCCTGCATGGGCCATTCATTCAAGAGCTGGACTTGGTGATCCTTGTGGGTCCTTTACAACTCAAAATATTCTGTGATTCTGAATTAGGCAGATATTTTTCATGCAAATCAGAGCTATGTGGTGTTTAAAAAAAATATTCCTGTCATCATGAATCAATATTCATAGTATTTCCTCACCTCTGTCCTCCTCTCTCTTCCCTACGTCTCCACTGAATTTTTTTCACCACTTCCCCAGAGCACACCACCTAAATGTCCAGCATGTAATCTGTGTTGAAGAGCAAGTAATTTTATTAATTAATCCAGGAAGCTGGATATTGCAGTATTTT
Organism: Oenanthe melanoleuca; assembly: GCF_029582105.1. Classification (NCBI taxonomy): domain Eukaryota; kingdom Metazoa; phylum Chordata; class Aves; order Passeriformes; family Muscicapidae; genus Oenanthe; species Oenanthe melanoleuca. The sequence goes on from NC_079345.1 coordinate 10,164,125, forward strand.
TCATTTCTTTCATTGGAAGCCTGGATGTCAGTTGATTTTCTGCACGTGTGTGGTGTCAGGGGAGCACAGTGAAGAGACAAGTCAGCTTCCTGGGAGGGTGGATGCTTGTTGTCCAAAACAGTGAGCTTCCAACAGCCAGACCCAAACCACTGAAAACCAGTCTTTTTTCATTTACTTCAGTGGGCTTTGGATCAAATCTGTAAGCTTTACTAATTCAGTACTGTTAGAAAACTCAGTTTTGTAGAATCAGTGACTGATCTACAAATGCCCATTTCACTCTAATATTTGTCCTACTCTGATAAAAGCATTGTGTCATTTATTTTTCTCTTTCCTTTTTTTTTTTTTTTTTTTTTTTTGAAAATACATTTTGATTATGCCAAAAGGGCAAATGGCCAGTTTAACTGACTTGAGCCTTTGATCCTCATGAGTTACTTGTCTCTTCAGCAAAGTTCTTATTTGAAGTGCTTTCAGCACCTGATTTATTAACAGTCGGGTGGAGTTAGGCTGTTTTGCAATTCCTGAGAAGCTGATAATAAATCTGATTCTCGTATCACAGGTGGTGTTGATATTTTTAGCTGGATTGCAAAAAAAGTTCATAAACTGAAACAAATGTTTCTCTATTGATGCTTCCATCCTGGAGTCCAGAAAGCGACTCGTGTTGTCCATTCTGGTGAACACTTTGCCTTTCACAGATTTCCTCTCTGAATACTCTAAATTCAATCTTTCAAATGACTTCTCTTCATATTATACTCATAAATTTTATTTTAATAAAAATCGGTGCCTAACAGGCATAAACAAAAAATGCCAAAAAACCCACCTTAATTGTTTTTCAAACCTTTTGCACATTTTGTTTAAAACAGATGTTTCCCTGGCTTGTCATTGTGATGAAAGGAAACCCAATACCCCCTCTGCTTTCCAGTGCAGAGCTGCAGAAACAAGGAATGACAGAGGAAGAGCAAGAACCATCTTAACTGGGAGGTGATTATTGCAGCTAGAAGAGAAAGAGCAAGGACACATGCTGGTGGTGTGAGCTCATGTATTTGAACATTCTTGTTACCTTTTTTCTCACAGTCTAGATTAATTTTAAAGGCTGCATCTGTGTGGTTCAATACTCCAGCTGAAATGAAGTCAAACTCCACCCACCTGTTGAGCAACTTTCTGCAAATCCAGTATTAATGTCACGTTCCTAATTATATTTCACTTCTCCTGTTACATTTTTGCTATGATCCTGTCTTCACTGAAAGCAGCTTTCATCTGAAGCACAGTTTTTCTCCTTCTTAACTTCCCACTTACTCCCCCAAACACCATTCATGATGCACAGCCTTGTAATAGTTCTGATTTTCATGGATAATCTTAATCTCAAGTTTATAGTAAAGTATTAATTGTATGTTTTCTTTCAGTCTGACTCATCCTCGACTGTCTTAAACCATGCTTAGTTTATAAAGCCATCACAAATGGTGTGATACACTTGAACAAGAGCCAAAAGCTTTGTAAAGATCCTTTGCTGCCTGTAACAAAGCAAAATTGTATTTCTTTTCTTTCAACAAGCTGCCATGTTGTCTTCAATATGAAGGGAATGTGAGGCAAAAGAGACAATATCTAATCAACAAATATTTCTCCTTTATCAGAGGGTAATTTCTGCCTGGTCAATGTGAAAACTGGATCCTTTATAGATTGCTGCTCATTCAGCAAAAAATACAAGCCAGTGCTTAAAATATGTAATTGCTGAAAGGATCTTATATGCAAACAAATCAGGTATTAGGTCTAACAGGTTGACAATCTCATATGTAATTTTAAAGGGGCCTTTTTGTTTTAGGGTAATGGTGATTTTCTTTTCCAATACCACTCTCCCGTAATTTTGAGAGCACCACAGATGGAGGAGCAAGAGGCACAACTCATGAGAATCATCACTCCTCTTGAGGAAGCAGAGTCTTTAATTCTAACTTTACCCATTCTTTTGTCCTTTGTCCCATACTATACTCAAGGAATCAAGAAAAATAGCTACACTGGTATTCTTTTCTGAATAAACAGAGCTGCACGGAAGTGCTTTTAATGTGAAACACAATCTTTGTTGTGATCATTTCCTAAGCATGATGTTTAAATGGAAAATAGAGCACTTGGGAAAACCAGTCTGAATTCCCTTCCCCAGATGCAGCCTGCTGATGTAGAATTCAGGCTTAAACAGGGAAGGAGACTTTCTCTTGTACTGCAGACATAAATCTTTTCTCAGCATTGCTGGAAAAGGCTCTGCAGCTTACATAGGTGAGACAGCTGTGAGGAAATAAAGAGGGATTTGCTATGGGAGAGCTTGTCCAGTTTTCTGCCTGCAAAAGATAAGAGTTCAAGTTGATGGGTATCCTACTGCACAGATGGCAATGAAAGCACTATGTTCTCCTTCCAGAAACACAGGAAGAGATAGGATCCCACTGTGGATGCTGTTTTATATTTCTTTCTCTTTAGACTTTTTCAGTTTGGTTTGGGTTTTTTGGCAGACAACTGCATATCCATGGATAGTTAAGATACTTAAGGCATTTCCTAATATTGAGCTCTTCTCTTCTTAGCACTAAGCTATAGCTAGAGCTCTACTTTCCAGTTTGCAAAGCTGCATTCAGCTGAGGGTTTGAGAAATCTTAAATCTTATTCTCACTAATCACTAATGGGTTCCAGACTAGGAATGTCAGTCTCACTGATCCAGCAAAAATTTTACCTTACACCAGCGGTTTACTCCCCAGCTGTCATCGTCTAGTTACCCAGGAGCTGCATGAATCTATCATAGCTGCTCTCAGAAGTGGGTAATTTGTGCCTCTGTATCAACACCCAGATGCCAAAAAAAAAAAAAAAAGTCCAAAGTGTTCTCAATGAATGAACTGCATTGCATCTGCAGATCTCAGAACAACCAGCCTTCCCAGGGCAAGTCAGTGCAGCCCCTGACTTGCTGCAACTGGCACCAAACTTTTATAGCTGCAAGGAACCGAGACTGCAGGCAAAGATTTCTCAGATAAGCATGTCCTGGCTGAACACTGGTGTAAGGATGTGACACAGGAGTTACAGTGGCATGTATTTCCTACCTGGGCTCTCCTGTGCAGGGAGAGTCTCTGGAGATGTTAATTAGATTTGGGGACAGATTTCATCAAGAGAGCAGAGACAGCAATCCAGAATGAAAATGTGCTGCTCCTTCTGAACCTGCATGCTTTTGCTGATGTAGATGTGGGCCCCAAAATATGTGTGATACCAGCTGGGGACAAGAAAAATCTCTGAATGAAACTGCAGCTAAATCCACCAATGCCAAACAGTCCTGGCTTTTTCTAGAAGTGAGTTTTAGTCACTTGACATTCTCTGTTTTGTTAACAGTTGTAAGGAGAAGCAGGAATGTTGGAAGTGTTTGAGAGCTGACATGACAGAACACCACAGCCTTTCAGTGTCTCAGTGGTCAGCTGTGTAAATTAGTAGCTAGACCATTTTACAAATGTATATTATTTACCCAGCAGATGCTGTTACAGTCTCTTGTGTAAATTTGTAATTAGACTATGTACTGCTTTGTGAAAATCCTTTAATAACAAAGGTGCCACTGGGTGCTGAAATAATTAAATCAACCCATTTGAAACAGCACCAGTTCAACACTTCGACTTGGGTGATATAATATTACACATTCCTGTAAAAAAAGCCAGAGAAATTGAGAATGATCAGCTACAAAACATCAGATACAAGGGATAATGTTACCCATTCAGTAGCTTTGGGTTTGGCATGAGTCTAGTGTCACAGTTGAAAAAGTTGCAGCCAACATACCAACAGCACAGACAAAGAACAGATGATCCATCTCCTCTGCCATCTATCATGCACAGCATTGCCAACTCCAGGGCTTTACCAGCACTGACATTTAAAACAAAGTATGTGTCAACCATATTAAATAATATACCAAGCTGTGGGTTATTAAGTGTGGGGTAATTTGACCACAGCAATTAAACTGAGATTAAAGAATGATAAAGGCAATGTTATATGCACTGTTCAGTGGGGTTTTTGGAACATATGGAGTCCTGAATATTTCCAAGTGTGAAAGCCACATCAGATATTAAGGAGCACGTCAGTCCCAACCAACACACTCCTCCTGTGCCTTCCCTCCTCCCCTTCCCCCTGGGAGATGCTGCTCTCAAATGGCAATAGTTTTCATTCCACATGTATTCAGCCAATGAAATGTCTTCTGTCTCCAGACTGCAGCCCAAGGAACGTGTTAGCAAGGCATGGTAGCACAGTACAAACATGATTTGTCAGACTGTGCTGTAAGGCAGCAGGGAGTGGGTAATCCACAGCCACTGTGAACAGCCCACAGACTCCCAGGAAAACCATCCATTTTCACACCTCTGGAATATCTGCTCTTTCCTCCTCAAATGGTTTTTCAATTGAAGTCCAATGGGGAATTTGCACATAACCATCTTGTCTGCACACAAACAACTGTATCCAGTCCAGGCAAGTTAAATCCACAGAAAACTAAAATCTAAAGGGCACAAGGCAGCTCATCAGCAATCTGTTCTCACTTTGTGTCTGCAGCCATTCCCCCTTCCAGCAGGGTGGCCAGACCAAGAAGCAGTGAAGAACTCAGGTCTGCAACAGCCAACAAAGGAGCACTAGAAAACCAGGGTCAGAATTCCCTACATATGGCCCTATTCCAAGAAGCCTTTGACTATTTAAAAGAAAAGCCAAAATTGAAGGTGAACTCGCATTCCCAAATTACTCAGGCACCAAACACACTGTGACACTCTGCTCAGGTGTTTGGGGATCAGGCTTGCTCAGCAACTGCAGCAGGTGTGGGTCAACCACAATCCACATGGCTTCTGCACAGGCAGAAATAAAAATCCTAATAAAACGATTGAAGCTCATAATCCATTTATAAACAATGTCTCTTAGGATGATCCTGATGGAGAAAGCCACCACAGTGCTCCTCATAAATACCTCAGCCCTCCCTTCTTAATATTTCCAGGTGGTACAGCTTTGAAAATTTCAAGCAAACAACATTTCTCTAGTATTTGCTCACCCTGAACCAGAATAATTCAGGTATGGTAAATGGAGGTTTTTTTAATACCTATCTGTTTTTTAAAAGCCACCTTTCCCAGAAAACAAACAAACAAACAAAACAAAACACAGCAGAATGGTAAATAAAATTTAAAAAATAGTTACAGCACTGCAGAAAAATAAGACAATATTCTAGCAAAACATAAATGCAGAGAATACATACATTTAGATACGACAACCATCATTTAGAAATGTCAAAAGAACATTTAAAATATTGACAGGACTGAATGAAGCATAAATGAGAAAAGAAAAAAGTAAATTCCCTAGAAATAACTCTAATCTAAACCTGTCTGTAATTGTTAAAAGAAAAGGAAAATACTCAGACCTGAGAGGATATTGACATCACCACAATTTCAAACAGCTTACCTCTTATTTGGAGGCCTTTAGACAAATTAAAGAGAAGGCAATCCTTGCAGGCCTTTCTCTACTTTCTTGTCTGCAAGCATATAAGTAGTTATGTCTGCTCATATTCTCAAAGTTGAACACTTTTCATTTGAACTTTCATCCAAAAGGAAAATGGGGAGAAAAAAAGAAAATATTATGTCAACATTGAATATAGTTCCATTGCAGTGACCCCAAAAGAAGGGACTGCTAATATAAACTCAGCCTCTTCATTAAAATCAATTTCAAAAAATTAATAAAGTTGTTAAAATTTTATATTTATTATATGACACAAAATGTATGCCTTCTGCATTTAATCTCTCTTATTTTTTTACTGTCCTTCAAAGCTACATTAATGTAATTATTTTTCTAACAATATATATTTAATCTATTGAATTTCATTTGTGTTCTCTGCCTTGAGCACATCTCAGATACAACACACCACCCTGTTATGGCCAAATGGAATTTCCAACAGCCTATAAATCTGTTTTAAAAGAGAAGACCCTAGTGTGAAATAAACTGAATTTACCTCTAGTGAAGACAAAATTTATTCTAAGGGAAGAGCAGAGACCCAGTGGCCATGAAGACCTGGTCAGTCTGAAGCATTAAACCAGAGAACTTCTTCCTCTTCTGAAGGTTTCCTCTGGATCAGGCCACAGCATGGATCTGTTGTGATACATTATTGATAATTGATTTATTGATAAGGCAAGAATATTTATTTCACTCTCTTCAACCCTTCTTTCTCTTATTTCTCGGTTGTAATAGCACTCTGGAGTATTTGAGAGAGTCTCTAATGAGGCAGGACTTGTGCTGCCATGTGATGGGCTCAGAGTTGGCCTAAGGACACCTCATTCAAAATCTTAGCAGCAAATTTAATTCTCCTGTTACAAACTATTTATCCACCTCTGCAATTTACCACTAGCACTAGTATGGGCACATGTTTTTTCTCATTATTTATTGTTTCTATGCCCACAGTCCATGACAGTGAAACAGAAATCAATAAAATAGACCAGAGTTTTAAATAGTGGATTGAGAAACACTTCTCTCTACTGTAATTACAAATGCCAAATTTCATGACACCTTATTTTTAATTTCTGGCTATAAACTCCTCAATAATGAGTCTTGTAATGGAAATGCTAAGCCTTCCTTTACTGCTGTGGCATGAACTTGCTGCTATAATCAGCTATTTTTATCAGTTAGTTGATTACATCTTAGAAAAATTACTGCTGGCAGCACAAGTCACAGGAAAAATATCAGTAGCCTGTCTTTTCCTGAAAGGTCTTTGAGAAATACAAACCACAATGCAAACCAGAAATGCTGTGTCTTTTTTTTCCTTTAAAAAGTTAACGTGAAACTTTTAAAGCTTCATATTAAATTGGCATTTACAGTATTACCCATGCAGGTGTGGCTACATACTGAGCATCCCAAGAGTACAGTGGCATCTTCTCTACATTAGTCAGTGGGAGCTGGGGCTATGTCTACAAAAATCCTGCATTTCAACAAGAATTTTCACTTAAGAACTCTGTTAGGATTTTGCTCAACAGTGCAGAGACATGATAAAGGGGATTCTTAAGACACTTACCATACACTGTATAACTAATTATTGAAATGTGCAGACATAATCCTCTGACCTCGAAAAAAACTACAAATATAATTATATCATTATGAAGGGCACATGGTTGTAATATGATGACAAACAGTATTAAACATATAAAAGGAAGGACATTCAAAGTTTTTTTTTTGCATGTGCAGAAATTGTAGCTTGTTTTCTCTGCAGCTTCCCAGGCAGGCAGCATTGTGCATGTGCAGTCAATCATGTCTGTGTTTATACAGCCTTATTGCAATTACATTCAAGTTTTCCTAACTCTTCCACATTTAAATGAGAACCATAATGCTGACCATTAGAGAGAGCCAAATGCTGTACTGTAAGGAGAGAAAACCCAAACCCCATGGATCTTGTCCCAGTTACAAGATGAGGAGGCATTAATTACATGGCTTTATAATCCTAATCTCTCAAAAAAATTTTTAGCCCTATTCTCCCAAACCTTCAGAATTAAGCCCATTTTCCGTTCAAACTGTTTAAAAATTCCTAAAATCTTTTGGGATCCTGCACTGTTGCAGAACTTCCTCCTGATTTGGACAGAGGCAAGATTAGACCCAAAGCAAACTCTGTCCTCAGCCTTTGCACTGCTTTTCTTCCAGCCTTCAGGAACCAAAAGCCAGCAAAAACCATACCCTTTACAGATAATCCTCTTGTCTTCCCAAAGGATTCCTTGTTCCACTTTTGTAGCCCAAGATGCTGGGAAAGTAGAAAAGAACACTAAAGAGACAAGAAGTAGAAATTATATGACCATTTTATATATTGAATCTCTAATAATTTCCCTGCTCTAGGTCTCTAATTCCCTCAAAAAAGGCTTTCTTCCTGAAATATGTCCTCACACCCCCAACACTGACAGAATGCATATTTGCATGTATTAATTTGGCATAGGTTTAAAAGTAAGGAAGAAAGAAAAAAAAAGAAAAGTAAAACCCCTTTCTTTCTTGCAAAAAGAAAGAGTAAATTGGACAATTATATAAGGAGATCTATGCAAAAATGCTTTCAGCAGGATGCACAGTGCAGCCCTCAGCCAGGCAGTCCCATTAATATGAGTGAAGGTGAGCCATCTGTGAAGGTGAGGCATTGCCTCAGAGTTCCACAGTCAGTATGAGCATCACATCCTCAGCCACAAGGCAAGAATATCACTGGTGTATTCTAGGGCAAGAGCACTGGAGCGCAGAATAGAATAGCAGAACATCGCTCTTAAATAAAGCTTTTTGTGGTTACAAAACAATTATAAGAGTTTTCAGAAAACTGCCCTGTTTTATTAAGCAGAAAAAAATCTCCTCCATGATTTTGTGGAACAGCAATTCCCGCAAGTGACTGAAGTACAGCTGCTATCATTTTCCTTTTTCCTTTTATTTTTTGGGTGGTTTTAATTTGCTTGTTCTTTATGTCCATTGGCAGCCCTGCTAAAATGTATCTTTGCAACCTATTGTCTTAGGTAAGATTATATCAACAGCTCCAGAAGGACCACTTTTAAAAATAAATTCTGCTTTCCCTTATCATTGACAGGAATCACATTTACATATTCTCCTGGTGGAACTGATAATGCACCAGATGATTAATGTGCCTCGATGCAGTGATACCTGTAGACTGTTTGATCAATGTCTTGCAAAGAAAGTGTCTTTCATTCAGTATGCTCAGCCCAAAAACACCTTGTGATTAATGTAACTAAATGTTTGGGGTCAGCTGAACCTCCAGTTCTTGTTCCTGATTCAATATCAAACTAAAGATAGGTCACAGGAGAGTGGATTGGTCATGTGAAGAAAAAGTCTGACCGTGCAACTTCAAACCATCTCCTTAAGATAACCTAAAGAAGAGTTCTAGTATTTTTAGTTACCACTACAGACATCTGCACCATTTTTTCATCTCATTGTTAAACAGAACAGCCCAACATGCTAAGCCTTTTAATGCCAGGATATTTTCACTATAAAAATAAGTGGGTTTGCTTCAGTCCTTGGCATTGAAGTTTGGATTTATTCAGATTTATTTATTACAGTTAGCAAACCATGAAAATCCAAGTCTCTGAAGTTATTCCCCAAAGAAAGCACTTCATAAAGTTGGAAGATAACAAAATGTCTAATGAATACTAGACCTTTTCTTGGTTTTATTTGATTATCTGAGGTAATACTGACTATTTCTGCTTGATCTTACATCAGCTGTTTGGTGTCTTGTTAAAAATAGATGTGAGATACAGGAAATATAGGGATCTGCTGAGGGATGACTTTCACTTCCACTCATATTTACTCTTTTCCTTGGATGTGAAATAGGTATAAAAGCCATTCAGCCAGCGAGTGGAAATGTCTCCTCTTGCCACCCTGACAGCTTTTTTCCCACCCTTGTCTCATTTCAAACACCCCCCTGACCAGGAGGCAAGAAAGCAGGCTAAGGAAGAGCTCAGATGCACACACTCAGCTAGCTCCCTACATGGTCAACTTGGTTACCTTATAGACATAGACAGTCCTTGAAATTAAGTGAAGATAAATCCAGGCCAAAATATGGCATGCTGGGAACAGAAAAAGGCATCTTGTAGGACATACAGGAGCTGGAGCTGGAATGACTGCTGGTTCCAGGAGAATAAAGGTGATGTGTAACTCCCTCAGTGCCATGAGCTGCTGCACTGCACCTCCCTGTCCTCAGCTCAGCACCACAGAAACAAGCCTTGTCAACACACAGGACATAGCCTGAACTCTATCCAGACCCACCAATGCAGAAACCTCCTCCTGTGCCAGGCTGCCCCTTATGCTGTTGAGTTGCCTCTCCTGTAGCCAGGCTTGACAAGGCTGGCACCATCTTATATACAATCTGCCAAAAAGAAAGAGGTAGTGAGATCCACCTGAAAACTGCTAGTTTCCAATGTAGTTAATCTTACAGACCACAATGATCTCAAGAGTAAGATGATAAAAGAGCAGGTACAGATTAATTTTCAATCTTCTCCTTCTGTCCTCAGACTTGACTAAGGCCCCACTAAAAGTACAGCCTGGGCTGTAAATTCCTGTGTTCCAAATGAGCATCTCTGGCAGCAAAGCCCAGGTTGTGCCTTGCTGAAACTCCCAGCTGATGAGGGCTCCTCTCATCAGCTGCACACTTTGCATTAGGGAAGATGACAAACCTGGTACCAACCTTACATTAATGAAATGTAATCAGCTTCAGCAGCTTCATTTCTTACTTTCCTTATGGCAAACAAAGGTGTCTGGGCTGTGTCTTTAACTGCAGCAGTGCACAGGACATTCCTTACCCTCTTTCTAATGCCTTCCTTAAACACAGCTCCATTCAGTGCATCACAACTGCACTGTGGCCTCACAGCACCAAAACTCACGAGAGCTTTCAACTTTCAGAAACTATAAGAGGCTCTGAGATTGTATTTATTATTCAATAAAAACTCAAGACTAATAAACATATTGTAAATACTAATATAGCTGCAAAAATAAAAATAACTATTATGGAAAGTGTTATCAATAATATCAGGAGTAATATACATATATATTCATTCATATAATGAATGAATTTTGCCTAGGGGTAATAGCTTGCATCTTGGCCTGATTTAGTATGGTGAAACTGCATCATAATGAAAGGCAGAATTATCACATAGTATAACTGCTAGCTTTATCACTGCTTGGTAGGATCCTAAAACTGTCATCAAAATGTTAAAATTACACTCACTTAAATGATCTCTATAATACAAAACTATGTGCATGTGGATTTATTGCCCTCACAATAATGTGAACAATTTCACCATCACTGATTTGTAAAATGCTAATTATTCTGCTACAAAGATATACATCAAAATAAAACAAGATGGAACTTTTAAAGAAAGTAGGCTTGAGGCAGGAACTTTACCAAATACACTCTTTCGGTTTTAAATATGGATGAAATTATTTGAAATTTAAAAGGTTTAGGGTTTCTTATTTAATTTCTTGGATGATTTTGTAAGCGACAATGACTTAGGCTACTAAAACATAAAGGATTTGTCATTTTTTGAGAAATATATTTGATCTGGTTTTTTCAATGCCAGAATAAGAAGTTAAAAGTGACTTCCTTGCCTTGGAAAGAAGTTCAAGTTATAAAGTGCAATCAATCCCTGAGAAATGACTGAAAGGTCTATGTCTCTTAAGGGACTAATTCTGTCTGCACATACCCAAACCCAATGGAATAATAAAATGGAGTTACTTTATAAGAGACTAAATGTATTGGGAAAATAAGTGGATGTTATTTATACACTCTTATATTTAAATTTTGTGTAGACAATATGTACTCAGCACAAACTATTACATCTCTAGCAAGGTTTTGCTACTGTGTTAAAGATTTTATTGTACCTCACCAGTAAACCTTATTTTCATCATCAAATACCATCTAATTGCATCTGAGTCTTATTTATGCACAATATAGCAATGTCTTAAATTATATAGGCTCAAAATGGAGTACACAAAAATATGAACAGTGCTGTTCATCAAAACCTCAACTTCACACCTACCAAGATTATTTAATAAAAACTATTTGTTAGAAGGAATAGATTTAATCTAGCCTTATCTCTAGAGAGACTTTAATGTAGCCTTTAAGGTCCTGATTCTGTCCTTTCAGACTTCTTTTTAAGGTCTAAGGTTTTTAAGATTTTCACATTCATAATTCTGCAAACACAAATATTTGCATATATGAAGGCCTGATGAGAAATCCTAGCTCATCCACTAAGTGTCTTCCTCAATCTTACAAATTAACACATTTATTTTAGTAACTTTGAAACTTTGATAAACCTTTAATGCAGTTTATATAGTGGGAAATTGGGGGAGGAGGCACAAGCATGTGTGTAGTCTTCTTGTTCACTAGCACAAAATAGTAAATTAAAGTAACAGTCAACAGTGGCATTCAAACAGTACCAAATGCAGTAAAATTCTGGAGGAAAAGTTAATCTGATAGAGTATTACCATTTATTGGTTGTCATGGTTATAACTTTGTGGGATCCCCCGGACGCCTGTAAAAGTTTTTCTCTAGTTTAACCATGAACTTCAAAGGGTTTTCATCCCTCTGCCTTATTTTCATAGGACTAGAGCTATTTTGGATCCACTAATAAACTACTGTTATAAACCACTCACTCAATGCTCAACTCCATCCTAGGTCAAATAGGATTTACCTAATATTCTCTAACAGGACACATTTCAGTTCCAAAATTAACTCAGTTTTGTTGCAATTCATTAGAAATGCTATCCTTTTTCACAAAATGCTCAATTCTATAAAACCCAACTACATTTCTCTTTAAAAAAAAAGCATCTCTGCTGTATTCATCTCAGGCAAATTAGTTTCTTCAAAAGCACATGAGCTTATTGGGAGCAACACTTGGAAATGATTGCTAAAGAGGAAGGTTGCTTGGGGTACATCTTCTAAGACATTGAAGAATGGAAGCAAATGGGAGTGAATGAACAAATTAATGATTAAGGAAGATTTTTTTATTATTATTTATTCTGGAAGCTCTGTCCAGCTTGGCCTCCCAGGTTCGAGTAATCTTTCACTGTCAACATATGCCAGGAGATTGATTCAATTAAGATTAGCGGCACTAGAGGGAAAAGTGGCATGGTTTACTTTTGATTAGTATTGTCTTTCCTCCCATCTCACAGTGGCTGTGACCCCTACAACCAAGAGAGTTTAAATATATTAGATGATGAAAGTAAATCATTTGTCCAGTGTGAATAAGCACAAGAGGAAACAAGCTTAAACACCATTTAAATTTGAGATGCTTTTACATCTTTGCAAAGATTCTCTTTTCCATTTCACATATTGAATTTAATTGACTTATGATTAACTCTTACACACATCTAAAACAGGGGCAGTGGTGTAGAGCTGGAAAAAAAGGGCAGGGTACTGAATACAGTTTACTGCATGAAGTAGTGTAATTCCCAATATAATTACCTTTGAAGGTGGATTAGTTTCTATCCCTCTTGCATCTGAAATGCTTTAAGAGTATATAAAGGACACTTAGTTCCCATATCACACATTAGCAGGTAGATTACATTTCAAAATTAGCTGGAGACTCAGGGTGTTCATCTCCCTGCTGTCACTAGCATGGCCTACATTTTCTGCTGGTACAAATGGGATAAACTGTCTGGAAAACAATAGAACCAGACATACTTATAGTAGATGAGAATTTGACTGAAAGCCTGGGTTTGTTTTTTTTTTTTTTTTCCTTACATCAGAATGAAGAAGGAAGTTAATTCCCATATTATCCATTCTAGAGAAAAATGTTATGGCATTTTTTTCTATTTTTCACAGTCTCCTAGGACACAGAAAGATGAAATAACTTCAATCAGACAGGTATCCTAGGCTTCATGGTAACACAGATAATAATAGGTAAAGGAGCACCATTTGCTACTGTAGTTATGTTTCTGTCACTGTATGAAAAGGTTTTATTCAGTTCAACAAAATAGACCATAAATCTAGTGCACAGTGTAAATACATGTGTTGCCTTTATGTTTCTAGAGCTACATATAAATTAAAGATTAACTAATATATCTATTTTAATTACAAACAAGCTGAAAGAACAAAATCTCACCTTTAAGTGCTATAACACAAAAACTGCAGACCAATGTTAGCCAACAGCAGCTTTTAGGAACATCATCTTGGCCAGCCAGGGGCTGATTCTGACACAGAGATGAAGTTTCTTCTGACTTATGGTAAGATTTCAACCATGGCACAAAGATGTAAAAGGTACTTATTAGCACTCAGTGTTTGATATAAACACACATAAATCACAAATATTTTTTCCTGAGACACATGAGGTGGGATCTTTGTCTGAATCCATGTCCAGTAATACTGGTCGAGGGTTGATAGGTAAAGGACACCAGCATAGCCTTTTATCTTTGCCCCAAATTCATATTCCAAACCAGCCTCAGCATTGAGTGTAATGAAATCAGAAGTCTCAGTTCAGTCCCTAGTGGCATTAGTTCACATTATAAAATCATTACACATCATTTGACAATGTTGTGCACTGTTAGCATAGAGAAGAACTTGTTCTGTGTCTCTGGGGGAGACAGTCCCCACAGAAAAGATCAGGTTTGTGTGATGAGGAGGTGCAGGGGGGAGTGCAGCTGGCTGGTTGATAATGAGCACTTTGATGTTTAGCATTTTTACTCCCTTAACACTCATCAAGACCAATATTTGTCAGAATACAAAGAGGGGAAAAAAGTCAAATTGTTGTTTTCTAAAAGGGCAGCTGAGTAACATTTACCTACTACAAGTTTAAAGAGAAAATCAGATGTTGGAAAATACACAGAATGCATTAAAACAGCTTTGTCTGTTGCTATTCAAAACATCTTTGACTATTGCTAGCTGGAACTTCAATGTAAAAACATAGATGTTTTCCTATTTCCTTTCTTTTTTCCCCTTTTAAAGGCAGATTTACAGCATAACATCTGATCTCATACACTTGTCACCATGATACTCTCCAAAGGCCCTGAAGACAATGGATCTTTCCAAGTCAAGCAAAAGAGTGAGTGTTTGCAGACTGGGTGTCTAACTCTGCATCTGGGGGAATGGCAGAGCAGAGCCTCAGCTCACAGCCTCCCAGCACAGTGGGCTGTTTATAGCCTGCTTTCACTGCTTGCAGCAGCACATCTTTAATTACTGGGAAATAATCCTATCTTTAATTGTAGTTGAAAAAAATAAGTCTCTCTGTAACAGGCTCTTTCTCAAGTGAGTTGAGCCACAACTGTAATTGCAATATAAAGAAGCAAGGACAAATAACTAAGCAGTTAATTAGCTCTGCAGCTTTAGTTAAGTGCTACATTGGCTTTTTAGTCATAGAAAAATCACCATTCCCAAGAGCATGGGTGGAACTATCTGGACAGCTGCTGGAAAACCCAGTCCCCAGAGGTCACCTAGGGCATTGTAACTGCAAGGGCTAAGCATGGTAAAGTCAGGTAGAGCTGACTGGAAGCCATCAGTTTGCTACAGCATGAGAACTTCCTCGAGTTGGCCCTGACAACTTAACTTGATGCAAGTCAAGACCAGAGAGCTGTCCTGTCTGAGCCATGTGTTCCTACCCTGTGCCTCCTTGCTCTTCCTGGATAGAACAGATCAGGGCAGGCTGGGCAGGACCAGACTGGGGAGAGAGGAGCACAGGAGCCCTACTCACACAGGTCCAGCCACAGCAGAACCAGTGCCTAATGAGTATGTACTGAACAATCCTGGCTCTGGCCTATCTTTAACATTACAGCAATTGAGGTGATTTACAGTAGGCTGAAAAGTCTGTCATGTCCCTTGACAGAAAACTTAGGGTTGAAAACATCTGGATCTGATTAGCAGCCATCAGCCCAGGGCCCACAAAAGCCATGGCTCAAGCCTGGAACACCATTAACATCTGGGCTTGGGGGCAATTTCACCAAGCAAGTTGCACTTCCTTCGCTGTCAGCCAGTTCTTGGTCTCTTTGATTTGGGTTTCTGCCTCATTTTCATAATTTCTCCGAAATTAGTACACCACAGTTTGTTTTTATTTGCAAGACTAATGTTCTGATGCAGTCTCAGTACCCAGACTGCTTTAAATAGAGCAACCCTGCTCATGCTTACCCTGATACAATAAAATCAGGAGACCTGACAGTACTACACACACTTTAGGTGACTGTTCACTTCAGTGTAAATGTTTTCAAAACAAAATTAGGGAATAAGTGACTGTTCCAATTGTTCCAGGTCCTTTCTGCTCTAAATTGCATCTCCAGCAGCTGTAGTCTGGGGGTGGGGGCACGACGGGTCTTGGCGATATCTGGCTTCATTCACCATTCACTCCTAAATGGTGTAACAGTTTTATGGCCTTCCCTTAATGATCACCCATTGTGTAATGGATTGCCAATCAAGGATCGCTTAATGACAAAACAGAATAATTTAACCCCTATTCAAATGACAATGCCCAGAATTGCCCACGTAAATGTCTTTACACAACAGAAAGTTTTTCAGCTGAATGAGGTAAATAACATTAACAAGCTATTATCCTCTAGCTCTTCCTCGCCAGTTACAAAAGACCGACCTTTGAACTTTGAACTTTTTCTTTGACTGATCGCCACCATTATAACATTTGTGTTAGTCATTTAAAACTGCAGGTGTAGCCACTTACAATACCTAATAAAATGTGTAGGCTTCAAGGGAGGAGAAACTGGGCGCTCACAAGAACGAAACTGCGAGAATTAGCGAGGGCATTTCAAAAGGATCAATGTCCCGTAGTTCTCCCTCAGCAGAGGGAAGGCAGGTCCTGGCAGCTGGGGCGGTTCACAGAGATATTCTTTAAAAAATCAGTTATCACTGCGCTGCACCACCAAGGCACAAGTGTATAGTGCACACTGTCACCTTCCCAGTCAGGGAAAGTCGGCAGTATCACTTTTTTTTTAGGTGACTGATCATAAAATTATGAAAATATGACATGCTGTTAAGAGACAGGAACTGATGGGCAGGAGGTCTATAAACAGCTGCTCTTTCAGTGGAATAGATTCAAGAAGAGAGAGGAGGTATTTTCAAATTGGATACAACTCCTTAGAATCTACAGTAGGCCAACGAACATCCTAGGAGCGCTACAGAAACTAAAATTAGTGAACACCTTGCTTACTTTAACCACAGCCCGGGTTTAGTGAGCTGACACAGTAAAGGAGGCACCCGCACTGCACCTCACTGCCTGTCTTGGATTTGAAAGTGAATGAAAAGACAACTCACAGCAAAAGTTACACACAACACAAAGTTCGAGGACAGCAAGGCAAGCGCCTTAATCCTTTCATGTGGTCCTCATGATTTTTAAAACTGAAACCGATTGAAAGTGAGTACAAAAATAAGTAGATGTTCACTGTTTTTCACCAAAAATGAATTTAAAAGGCAGGTCAGTACGACACAAGCACTTATTGGAACCAGATTTTAAATTTGTACAGTATTTATAAGACTTTCCTTACAAGAACAGGTACAATATATTTTGATTTATTTAGACAGTCTGAAATAACCTATGTTCCAGATAAAAGTTTCAACATTATGATCAATTCTGTGAGAAAAATATATTTGTCTAGTAATAAATTTAAAGACATTTGAACATGGTTATGGATATACTGCAATTACAGAAATAAGGAACTTGATCAAATAACACGTTCACTTTGAATCATTCATGCAGTTAGATTTAAATAATTGAAATACTAACTTTATTAATGTTTTGAGTTGAAAATAATATCAAATTATGTAATAATATTTTAGATAATTAGTATAAAATAGGAGCTAATCTAATATAAAAAAGAGAGTAAAAGAAATCAGATGTTAAGAATGACTGCTTGATTCCCACCAACATCTAGGGGAATTTAGGAATTCTAAACATATACTGGTTTTTTGTTTGTTTGGTTTTTTGCCATCTTTTTTACTGATGCCTCACAAAACCAGGCTGACCCCATCAGGAAAGGCTTACAGATCTGCTCTCTTGAGTAGCTCTTGTAGTCACATGCAAATAAATATTACAAAAAAATACCCAAACAAACCAGAAAAAAATCCAACCAACAAAACAAGACTTAATACCTAATAAGCAATCAGATAAGTCCTAAAGACCTGGTCATAGAGCCTTAAGAACTGGAGATGGAGTTCCTGTTTTGTACACAAAAACTCAAAAATTCAAATCAAACCGTTTCTGTAATACCAGAATTGATGGCCCACAGATCCAAATGGGGACCAGCAGACCTGCCCTGCTTTAAACAAAGAACAAGAAAGGACTGTCCAAAAGCCTTTGAATCCTCAGCATATCAGCTGAATGAGATGGTCTCTATCATGAAAAAAGACACAAATCCACCTCCATGGTAAAAACATTTCTGGCCAGTTCAGTAAGATTATAAAGGAAGAATGAAAGATACTTTTTTTTTTTTTCCTGAGGAGAAGCTGGATGTGCATTTCTAGGCATGTCATTGGCTGTTCTTGATTTGCAAGGAGAAAATATTGCAGCATTAGAGCTACCAGGACAGCTGAGCCCAAAACAGCTTCCACCCAGAATCCCCCAGCTGCAACCCAGTTAGGAAAACTGGACCTAACTCATATATCACATACCTTGATGAAGAGAATGGAACAAAAGCTGCAACACAATTCCAGTGCTGACTGATCCAAGACCAGGCACTTCTAACAGTGTCTGGTGTACCCACCTCCAGCAAGGAATGGAATCCCACTGCCACTGTTTTCTTCCCAATTTTCATTAACATTCTTGTGTTTAACATAAAACACACCCACACATTGTACCAGAAATAATTACATGCCACACAGAATAGGTTAGGGATGCTTCAAATAATTGCCTACAGTGCCCCTGACATGACCAGCAAAGGGCTGAGGGAAAACAAAGAAGTTTATAAAGAAATCCATGCATATTCTAGAAGCTGACATCACTTCCATTTTGGAATAGGTGTGTTGGACACACGAATATACACAGCTTGTACATTGAAGTAAATTCTTTGAGACCAAAGAATCAAAAGAGAAGTGGAGGGAAATACCAAATATTCAAAATTACAGAAAGCCCCCAACTTTGCTATGAGATGGGCACAAACCACGCTTGCAGTAGGGCTGTCTACTCCCCAGAACCCTGTTACAGGCTCCTTGAAGCGCCTGGCGCCAGCCACAGCCCCTGACCCGTGTGATGCTCCAGCCCCGGGTGAAGGCACACACATATCGTCGCACAGGGATCTGACACGGTCTTATCTCGGGCCTTTTGCTGTTGACATTTGTCACCGGTTCAAAACTTATTATAGCCACCACCTCCGCTTAAATTTACAGATACGTTTTAATTAATGGGGGAAAATGTGTTTATCTGCTCCGAGCAGTGCCTGGCTTCCAAGCGTTTGTTATCTCCGGTGTGAAATTTAGGCTGACAAGAATCAGCGCTTCCCACGCCGCAGCCCCGCGCCGGCGGCCGGGCGGGACCGGGATCGGGACCGGGACCGGGATCGGGGCCAGGAGCGGCTGCGGGACTGGGATCGGGAGCGGGGCCGGGAGCGGGAGCGGCTGCGGGAGGGGAGGCTCGGGAGCCGGAGCGGGGCCGGGAGCGGGATCGGGGAGCCGGACTGAGAGCAGGAGCGAGACCGGGAGCGGGACCGGGACTGGGGAGCGGGACTGGGAGCGGGACCGGGAGCGGGATACGGGAGCGGGATACGGGAGCGGGATACGGGAGCGGGAGACTGGGAGCGGGATACGGGAACGGGAGCGGGATACGGGAGCGGGACCGGGACTGGGAGCGGGATATGGGAGCGGGATATGGGAGCGGGATACGGGAACGGGATACGGGAGCGGGATATGGGAACGGGATACGGGAGCGGGATACGGGAGCGGGATATGGGAGTGGGATACGGGAGCGAGATATGGGAGCGGGATATGGGAGCCGGATATGGGAGTGGGATACGGGAGCGAGATATGGGAGTGGGATATGGGAGCCGGATATGGGAGCGGGATATGGGAGCGGGATATGGGAGCGGGATATGGGAGCGGGATATGGGAGCGGGATACGGGAGCCGGATATGGGAGCGGGATATGGGAGCGGGACCGGGAGCGGGATACGGGAGCGGGATATGGGAGCGGGATACGGGAGCGGGAATGGGAGCGGCTGCGGGAACTGCGGCTCCCCAGCCCTGCTCACACGAGTGTGCCGAGCACATCTGCCCGAGCTCAGGCAGCTGGGGCCCTGTGACCAATTCAGTGTCAGAGAGGGAAATTAGCGGTGAAGAGTTTAATTGTGAGTAGACAATACGGCATGAGGGAGCGGTAAGCAGGGCAGTGGGCACCGAAGGGCCGAGCGCTCGATCACAGATGTGGCCGGTTCGGTGTGTCACTGCCATGTCCCTCCCGTCGGTGCCGTCCGGCCGCGCTTTGGGCGCTCTGGTCATTCCCAGGCCCTCCCCCTCCCTCCGGCCCCAGCACTGCTGGGGAACGAGATCTGCCCAGCGCCCACCTCACTCCCCGAGACACGGCAAACAGCCTGAGCACACAGCATCCACAGAGTCACACACACCTCTAGCATTTTCCTTAAATAATAACATGTTTCCTTCTTTAAAACTGCCAGCTGAACTAAATATGTGTGTCACACCCTCGAAAACACATAGGCCTGGGAAACCTGGGTACAGATGGTTTGGGAACAAGCAGTTGATAGACATGAATAATTACCCAGATTCTTAGTGCCCTTGAACAAATTGTTTCAGATTATTGGAGGTAAATCTGAGGAGCTGGAGCAGTTTCTGCCGTGGCCACTATGCCTTAGTTTCCTTCTTCATGAAATAGGAAGAGTTCTGAGACTCTGACAGACTGTGGGGATTATCTGCAGTTCCACTGAAATGGTAAAACACATGCACCAGCTGAATAAAGTTTATGAGGGAAGATACCGAATTCTTGTTCATCATTTTGTTTCTTTCTTTTCCCTTCACTCCCATTCTCATTGCCTATTGATTTTTGTTTCCAGCTGACATACGAGCGACAGCCTACATTGAGACAACAGCAACTGAAGCATCAGGAAAGTCAACATCACTGTGTACCATTAAGAAATCTGCTGTTTGATGATGCACATTTACCACTCCAAGAAAGTGCCTTAGGGAAATACAACCACTTCTGAAGGGGGACTAGTACTAGGTGGGTGGGCTCCAAAAAAGCACTGCTCTGCATGATGTCCAGTAGGAGAATCCCTTTCAAAAACAGTGAGATGGACGAGCTGTCATCAACCCACTTCATTCCCTGCTTTGCAGGACACTCATAAAATGGGCAAAGGACAGTTCTGGTTTGTTCAACACACGATAAAAATGCATAAAAGGTGATTGACATGAAGAAACTGCAAGCGTGGTAAACTAAACATACATTTCTGGAAAGCACTGATCTACTAGAATAACTCAGGCGTGTGTATCCTCTAGCTGCTGAAAGACTAACCACCACTTTGAAACAATTGAAATCCCTATATATTGTGAATATAAGCTCTTAATTAATTTGCCATATTACATGTATCAACAGCTAGACAGAAATGGAGCTTAACAGCAATTTATCTTCAATCATGTTTTGAAGCCAACACAAATATTTCTACATTTCACCCTGCTTTTGACTCACTATGTAAGTAGAAGCAAAAGGGCCCAAACCACTGCTGACATTAAAATCATAAAAGGTGTAACCTGGCTTAAATCAGAGCCATTGGCTCTTCTTGTGCCAGAAATTATCTGGGATGAGCCTTCACTCCTGACACTCTACAGTTAAGGGAATTTGATGTAAGAATATGAATGAACTCATGACTCTCACCCTCTCACGAAGTGCCACAGGCATTGGGCTTGCATGGTCCCAAGGCTGCATTTTGATTGCTAGGCAGAGACATTCTCCCTTACCTGTTACAGAAAATCAGCTGTGCTCTGCCACCAAACACACATGAAGTGTACAAACCCTGTACAGAGGTTTCCACCGAGGTGCTCCCACTTCTCCTGAACCCACAGTGGAACAGGAGCCTCTGCCCTGGGCTGACAGCAGCTCCTTCCCCACAGCACAGTCCTTTGAGGGAGCACATTTCCAGCTGGGCTTGTCCATGCACAGGACACACTCATTAGAGCTACTAGAGGTGTGCTGGAGCAGAAAAGATTAAAAACAAAACAAAACCAAGAGCAAACTACAACACTACCACCTTCACACATATACACAAAAATAAGAAGAGGCACATATGCAGGAATAAAGGATTCCCCTGCTTGTTGTGTTTAGGCTTTTCTGTTGAGATTTTCCCCAAGAGCAGTACCAGGTTTTGTGCTGATGAACACAGCCACCATATATTTTGACTTGGCTATTGCATTAGCATTTTACCACCAGGGCTCTTAGCCTAGACTTGACTTGAGCAGGTAAATGAGGAATTTCCTCTAGCTTTCACCATTCAGCTCCATGCAAATATTAGTAGGGCAACTCCAAAAATCCAGATGCTCAAACCTGAGGAATGATTACAGAAGGGCAGCCATCTCCAACAGACTCAAGTGAAAGGAGAGACAACTTTGCTGAGACAGCTGGTCCATATTTGTATTCCTCAGTTTATTCAGTCTTCCTCTAATTATTTCATTAGCTCTTCACTTTTTTATTGAGTGTAATCCCACATCTCCCCAAGCATGCACACTACACAGCCTGTCCCTAGAAATTAACTCCTTCTGCCTTTCATAAAGCTCCCTCACAAACAGATTGCTCCACACTGTGCACACATATCCATGTAACTAACACAATTTGCCAATTTGCCAAAGGGTAAAAAACTCTAAGCTCCCTTTATTTGTCTTGCTGCTGAGTGATCTCAGCCCCAGTGACTCAGAGTCAAGCAGTGAGCTGTGGGGAGATGCCATGCTGCAGCTATACTCACCTCAGCTGCAAGAAGCAGAGCTGCCATCTTGCTAATCAGCTTTAATTTAGCTGTCTCACAGCTTCATAAGTAAATAAAGACTTACTTAGTGTCAGAAATATCAGTATTTAACCGTAGAGTTAAAAAAGTATGGTAATTAAAAGAGTGCCACAAGTCACAGCTCTGTGCAATCCTAACAGATTGTAGGGTTTGCCTTTTTGAACCTCTCAGCACGTTTAGAAACTTGAGTAAAACAACAAAAGGTGTTAATAGCTTTAAGGGGAGCACCATGCTGATAGATTACCCATTATGGTTACCCACTCACAGCGAAATGGCAAATAGGTTTGATCAATTCGATTTTAATGCAAAGTGGAACTTGAAAAAACCAGCAATGAGCAAAGAGAAGACCTTTTGTTGCTAATGTGTCTGAAAAAAAGCACTTAATTGAGGTCATAATAATATTAGCAGTTATTCACCATCAATAATTCAGCCTTATTTATTACTACATGGTAAAGTTCTGTCAAACAGGAATCGTTCAGGCTTTGTTATTCATGTTAACATGAAGCTAGCTGCTGGATGACTGGTATATATTTCACCAGCTGCTCAAAACTGCGGGATAGCAGGAACTAATGATATTCTTTCTTGGTCCTTGCATTACATAATAGTTAATTTGCTGCATGCAGAAATATACGTTACAAATATAATAGTCCCACATAAAGTATGCATAATAAAAAAAGCATTATATCTGAAACAGTGACTGACTAATCTTGCCTGAGCTATCTGTCATATGGAAAACAATTTCAATTCCTGCATGATTTAGTACTCCTACAGCAGGAGAAACATAAATTCTGCCTTTTCACACAGCTCTAGTCACCTGTGATTAGTTATCTTTAAAAAATCTAAACGAACGTATAATTGTACAATTATAGATGCAAACCCCAGTGTTAAAATTTAAAATGTATTAGTGTTGTAAAATGGCTCATTAATCTCTGGGTCTTAAAGGACATACTTGTCCTGTAATGAACCAAATGCAGGAAATATGTGTGTGATGGTGGATGGGGAATTTTACCTCATAAGGTGTTGGGGTGGGTTTTTGTTTGGCTTTTTTTTCCTTAACCTTAGAACAGTTTTACTCCTGCAAAATCTGTTTACCAAACACAAGTTGTCAGAGACAAAGTCAGTTGTGGTTCTCCAGTCATTAACTATGGAAATAAGCTGTTTTGAGGAGATTAGTTTTTCCTTATACACGATATGCATGGGTTTATAACAGCTATATAATTACTGACTGGAACTGCAACCAGAAAGGTTGGGCAGGAATATTGATCCCTCCGTGTCTGCTAATGACCACTTCTCTGCTGCGCTGGTGGAAGGAAACTTCTATTAGATTTTTACCACCTTCTTCAAGTTTAGGGAAAAAAAAAAAAAAAAAAAAAAAAAAAAAAAAAAAAAAAAAAGAAATAAAGAAAAAAAGAAAGGTCGTAGGGGGGCACCTGTGGAAAACAAAGGATGTTGTGGACAGTCCGGGAGCCCAAAGGCCGGGGCGGAGCGGGCAGGGCTCGGCGGGGATGGGCGGATGGATGGATGGATGGATGGATGGATGGATGGATGGATGGATGGATGGGCTGATGGATTGATGGATGGATTGATGGGCTGATGGATAGATGGATACGGATGCGCTCCCTGAGCGGGGGCAGCCGCAGCCCCTCCGGGAGCTAATCCACTTGGCAGCACTGAGATGGCTCCTTGAAGCAGCTAAAGTAGACTGACACAATGGCCTGCGAGGCATTAAAATGTAGGAATTAAAAACTGTTAAATTGCACAGAGGGATTCTTAACCTCAGCCCTTTGGCAACAGTGATGTTTCTTCCCTTTTCTTCTCCCTCGCCTCTTCTTGAAAGCGATTTGCCTTTTTTTTTCCCAAATGCCTCAGTCATCAGACCACACTAGTTCTGGATGCCAGTTCCCTCCCCTACACAAGCCCTGTTAATGAAGGCAATAAACATCTGAAAGAGTTCCTTGAAATAACTTTGTCTTCTCCTGGCTGCTCCTGCCCTTCTCCCCGCCCTATTGCACAGCCGCGGTACAAGCAGCCTCATCACTCAGAAGCACATCTGGATCCATGGCTCCTTTTGGTCCTGCACACGGAAGCTCTCCAGACGAGCCCTCCTCTGCAATCGGGGCTGGGCAGAGCCCCTGCACCATTTGAATGAGAAAGCTGAGGCTCTGTGTTGTTTAAATCGACAAGCAAACGTTCAAAACGATTTTAAACAGGGGACAATTGTTGTTTGCCCTGGAGCTTAAATGGATGTGGGCTTTTACTATTTTTTTAACTTTTTTCCTTTTTTTTTTTTTTCCCTGAAACACAAGTTATCCTCAGGCTCAAAAACTGACATGTGGTTCCTGACAATAATAGGGTATCACTCTGCCACTTTGTAGAAAGCTACTAATAGAGACGACTCTTCTTCCCTGGCTGGTGGGTTGGTTCGGGGTTTTTGTTGTTTTTAAACAGCGTGACATTTTAAAAGTTATTAGAGCATTAATGCTGCTTTTTAATGAATGAAGCTTTATAAAACTACTGATATGGAATTAACATAAGTTTACCTCCGAATGCAAGTCTCTGTTTTTTTCTATTTTACTATCCATTACTTCATTAAATCAACACTGAAAAAGACTAGCCTTGCCAAATTTCTCACTGCACATTCCACTGTTTGCCCATGACAGTATTTCAATGTGCTTATTATTTCTAGTAAAGCCCTTATCATTTTCACTGTGAAATTTAAATCACCCTGATCCAACTCTTCTTAGCTAAAGTCAGCTTTATCAACCACAAGAGATGTGGGATTTTAAAAAGATCTGAGTAAATTCACATTGTTTGGATAAACTCATTCAGGGGGTTCAGCAAATGAAAGCTGAAATAGATATGTATTCCAAGGAGGTTATGGACTGCTCAAAAACAAAGAAGTTAAAGCACAATTTTTAAAAAGGGAGAAAAGTTAATAGTATCACTATCTTTTTAATGAGGGCATTCACAAACCAGATTTTGAATTGGTATTTCCGTGTCTCCACCATAATTCAAGTGAAAAGCAAGAAAGGAAAAAAAAAATAATAAAAAAAGAAAGGAAATGAACCCCCAAACCATTAAACTGTTTACACAAAGATTTTTTCCCCCCTACAATCCACTCTGCTATGTTATCTGGTCAGTGTTGTGCTATCAAAAAATGTTAAGGGCTGCATTTATGCATTATCCCACAATTTAAGTAACTGTGTATCATGTATATTTAAAACCATCTCTCTGTAGTTTTAATTATCTCAGTCTGCAGGGAAAAAACGCAGCTCCCATGCCTGAGACCGAAATGAAAGTGCTGCACGCTGACAGCTAAGATGTCTGTCCTAGCTTGTTGAGATTTCCTGTAAAATTTGCATTGAAAAGGCAGCTTTAAATATACTTAAAATAAAAAGAGCATTTGCATCTAATTTGCTACACTTGCAGTATTAAAGTTTTATCTGAATAAAGACATGTCAAATGGATTTATATAGTTAAGCTGATAGCTTTTAAAGTCAACACAGTAACATCAGCTAAATTCAACAAAGTAATGGCAGCAGCTAATGGCATTTATTAGTTTATCATCATTTACTTAAAAACCATAACACAGATCATTTTATTTTCATATTACTGTTTGTGATTCTTTGACTCAGTTTGTATTGATTCCACAAATTATGGCAGAAACTGACATTTATCTAACAGAGTTTTCCAAGCTATAAATGTTGGCTTTAGTGGGAAGCAATTGAACACTTGCCACACAATGGTTTGAGCCATGCTAGAAACAACCATCTCCAAATAAACACATTTGGCAACCATTTTAAAACGTGATTGTTGCTTGTCTGATAATGACAGAGGGGTTTTTGTTACTGATAAGGCTCTTATTACAAACCACTGCCCATGTAATCTACAGCTTGATCACACAAGCTAAGCACACTCACCCAACCCAGCAAAGAGCTGAAGCATTAAGCTTTGTTTTGAAGATATGCATAATAGCAAGCAGGGCTTTTTACAGTACTTCTCTTCTGCAGACCTCAAAGAACTTCACAAAAGAGATCATTGCTGTTTACACAGGAGGAAGCTGGGAGAATCCAAATCACACCCAGATGCTGTGGGTCCCAGTTTCCTATTCTGCATACTAGGGTTTACTGCCACCTTACCCTCCTGTTGACTTCGAGGGTCATCATCACTTGCCCAGACTTCAGTGGAGCTACCTGCCAAAACTACATGCTTATGACAAAGCTTGTTGAAGGGTCCAGGATGTTACAGAACAGTTCTTTTACTCTAAACCCACAGTAAAAAACAGGATTTTTTTTATGCATTATACTCTCAATTCTGCTACAGTTACCTTTTTATCCCTCTTTTTAGCAATAATTGATGAAGCCAAAAAATTTACCACGAAATGTTCGGCAGTATTTTATTGCCACCATAAAAACTGGGCACACACATATCTTGGTTTGTAAATATTATGGGCGCGGACACCTACATGTCAACACTCAGTTTTACAACTGCATTTGAAAACGACATCAAAAGTTTCCAATCATGAGATCTACTCTCCTCCCTGGTGACATCTATCTTTAGTGGAAGAAAAAAATCATGCTGAGCTGGAGATAGGGTTTATTTTCAGAACTATGCATGGAGGTCAACATTCTTGCTAACAGGAGGCCCATGTCTAATTCCCCATGTCATATCATAAACCTTTAATTCCAAAGAATCACCAGCTTCTCTCCTTTTTATCTCTTTGTTTTTGGAGATTTTTTGGTTTGGTGTTTTTTTGGGTGGGTTTTGTTATTTTTGGTTTGGGTTCTTTTTTGGGTTTTGTTTTTTGGGTTTTTATGTAGCCAACCAAATTCTCAAGAAAAGTGACAATCACAAATCACATTTGGCAAGAATTTGAAATGATCATGCTTTGTTTCATGCCATTTATTATAATTCTCCCACAGCAATGGGCTTTGTTCTACTGTGTCCTCACCCTGAACTCTGGCTTCTATTTCAGCACACATTTATAATTCTCAATCCCTGGGCTGAAGAGCTCAAACTCTGGCTCACCAGAACAGCCTGAGACAGCTGGAGCAATGGTTTCTGAGGCATACCCATCCTTCTTGAATCACCACCTCACAGCTGGCCACCTCTCTTATGTGTAAGTGCTGGATCGGGCAAGGAGAAAGAAGGAACTGAAAACTGTATTGACTTTCACTTGGAGCCCTAGTCTGACCTCATTTAATTCAACAGGAATTCTGTTCTGATTTCAACAATGATCGAATCTTTATAAAGTTTATTTAATAGAAGATTACTTGTGGAAAACTACTGCGAAAATTTATTGGGGGGGGGGTGGAAATTGAGTAAGAACTTTACCTACGTTTTTGTATATGCTCTCTTCCTTCAGCTCAAGGAACAGAGTTGTGACCTACTAAAAATGCACACCGTATTTTACAGCTATTTCAGTCATGCCGGACAGAATGACAACCCCAGAAGTTTCCATTGTGCCACAGAGACATGATTCTTCTCGGGACTGGAGGGAGACTGCCTCTAGCAAGACACCTCCGGAGGGGAATAATATGGCACAAGTGTTCTGAAACAAAAGCCCAGAACCAGGTGGCTACAGCACTGCAAACAGCATCACTGCTTGAGAAGTAGGACAGCTTAAAGGAGGAGAGAGAGTTCTATTCAAAGTCAGAGAGGAAAAAACAAGCTCTTGGTTTCCATCCAAATGCAAATAGCCGAGTGGCAGCTGAAGAACTGGTTCCTGCAGCCCCACCTGAGAACAGGGCATCTTGCACAGTAGTAGTTAGAGCCTCCAGATGGCTTTGAGGCACAGCCCCTAAGCAGTTTAGTTTGACCTGAAACCCCAGGGCATGGGAGAAGTTTCCCATCCCTGTCACAGACACGGGCTGGGGGAATTCCTCTGAGCACGGATCCCTGTAGAGTAACACCAGGTTTCATTGCACCGAACCATGCCATGGTGAGTTTTCCTTTTTATTTCAATCGTCCTGTACTTCAGACAGCTCATTCCTAACTTGTAATGACCATTCTCCACTTCCATTCTTCCCCACTGAGCCCTTCCTATCCCACACAGGAGTGGAACAACAGCCCCCCAGCTGGTGTTTGTATGCTAGCAGGCAGGATAATGTCAGGGCCACACTCTCCACTGATGCAAATTATCCTAACTTCATTTACTCCAGCGGAGTTCTTGGCGTTTTTTATCAGATAAGGATGTGGACTTTAACATTAATCATGTGCAGAGAAAAATCCCACCATTTCAAGCTTCATTATGAAACAAGTGCTACATTAGCACTGAGCATGGAAAATCTCAGAATTTCCCTTTAATGATCTTGAAGATTATGTGCAGCAGGAAAGAAGAAGTGGAAAATCTGTCATAAATGTCATTGAATATTTTTAATAGCTGAAAGCTATGCTTTCTTTAACACTCTCAGCTAAAAAAACCTAGAAAAACTAGAGACTATTCATTAACTAGAAGCAAGGGGGTTGGTTTGCTATTATACTATGTCTGTGAGACAGCACACAATGGAAAGACAAAGTTCTTAGGCTCAGAGACAGCATAAGCTAGGAAAAAAAGTAGATAGGCAAGCACAGCTATTTTAAAATATGTATAAGTATGAAAACAACTGAAAAATCTCAGGATGGAGTTATTAAATATTGTCTGTTGTAGCCTGTTCTTTTCTCAGTCTCAGCAGCCCTTTTAGTCACTGCACATCATCTGACAGCACCAGGAAATAGCTGTGATGGGGACCTGCTTTCCAGCATCTCCGGTGACAGCTGCAGACAGGTTACATGAGTGAGGCTGCATGGACTCCCCCTGCTCCCTGGTCTTTGTGTAGGGGCACAGAACACCATCATTCTAGGCAGGCATCAGAGACTGCTGCTTGAATTTGCTGTGATGAAAGAAAATGTTCCTCAAATCAACATTCTCCAAGTCCTGGTCTGTGCCCAGGCACTGCCCCAGCCTGCTTCAGTTCCTATGCACCTCCCACACCTGAGGTTGGCTTAGGCTTGAAGAAACCCTGCCACACTGTCCATCCTGACCTCAGAACAAGAGGCAGAGTCCCAGTTTCCATCAAAGCAGCCATGGCAATGGAAGATGTTACAGCTTTGTGCAGTCTCAGCAGCTCTTATGAGTCTAAAGCAACTGACACAGAAACCTTGACAAGTGTCCATGTAAGAAGAATGTTTGGCAGGAGGACATGAAGAGCTAGTCAAGAAGGTTGTAGCTGTGATAGTGTTTCTGCAAAGAAATGAACTTACTTTCTTAGGTGGCTGTGTGTAGTACAAGCACCTTCTCTCTTTCACAGGAACTGGAGTTCTATTAATTACATGTTGTTTGCTAAAAAGAAAGAAACAAAAAGTGTTGTTGAGTACTATCTTCTATGGGAAAGGAGCTAAGCCAGCATGTAGTGCTGCATTTCCCTGAAGTTTCTAAAGGAATGAATACCCCAGAAGATTTCACTTGAAGAAGGGAACTGTCAAGTACTACAGCCTTTATAAAAATTAACAGGTTACTTTGAATGTATTTGGGTGACAGTTACAAGAGTTTTTTGCTTGGCTAAATTTTATCATACTCCCTAACCATGCTGCCAAACATAATTTCATTTGCTCTTGTCTACAAAAATCTTAGTCTCTATTTCCACAAAACAATATCCACCTTGTGCCCTTATCCCACAGAAATCTTTGAATGTAGTAAAAACAGCCCTTTTTTATTTCTTTCTTTTCCTTATAAGCTTTTAATGACAAGTTTACCCTCTTTTTGGAGTCAAACTTTTGCCAAACAAAAGAAACCAAACCACAACAACAAAACCTTCTTGAGAAAGAAAGGAATGAATATGCAAACTACACAATTACAAATAGACAAATAAGAAGAATAACAATAGAATTATAATTAAAACATTACCATTTAGTTTGTGGACTGATTTCATGCTCTCTCTCTTACATTTAGAGTTGGAAGGAGCAACAGAAATCCCTTGGTCTCAGTTGCTAAATCAGTAAGGCCTAAGAGTTACAGAGGAAGTCAGTTCTACCCTGCAAGGCCTGTTAGCTCCCATATATGTGTTTACTGAAGAATGGTTCCCACACAGCCATTACATTTCATTTTTTAATACCAAAAACTCAGGTCCTGAGAAACTGTTTTACCCACTTATCATCAAATGGTGTGCCAAGTTGAAAAAACCATCTTCAGTAATCTGCTAATCAGTCTTTCCTACTAAGGTCTATTCTATTGTCTGCATTTGAGATAATGAATATTAAAATTGCACAATTCATCCCACAGGGTGTTTTTCAAATTATGCAGAGCACAATAGAATCCATTTTCTTGCTGTTGAAATTCCGCCTTCTTCAGGGTGGAAACACAGGAGATATGGATGAGTGGAACAGAACAGTGTGCAGCAAAGAGGGGAGGAGAACCCACGCCAAATATAGCAGGGCAATCCTTTAATCCCACAGAGAAATGAAAAGGTTCTTGGATGTTTGCAGCCTAATTTGATATCATCAGCCACTGTGCACAAAATGTGTGTGTAACCCACAGGTGGCCAGACCTGTGCAAAGAGAGCAGGTTGTGCAAAGAATGACAAGATCACACATGCACTCTGATTTATGTGCAGGACAGGAAGGGCTATCTTATAGGAAGAGAACAACTACTTGCTCATGTAGGTCCAGAAGACAATTTAAAAAATCTAATTTATACCATAGAGCCCCAGAGATGTGAAAGGCAGTATCAGCCTGGCTGGGTGCTAACCAGGTATCCCAAAATGTCTCTTCTCTAGAAAAGACAGTGGAAACAGGTGAACAACACAGGGTTTCACTCTGGTTTGGTTTTATAATAACATTGTTTCCATTTATTAAATCATAATTATCTAGAATGGCAAAAATTCATAGACAGTAAGTTTGAACAAAACTTCAGAAAGTAATCTCTAAAGGGCAAAACTTCTGGTGGGTTTGGTGAGAGAAAAGGCCCAGACTGAGGGTGTTTTCAAAGGTTTTAAAAACTTTACCTCAAGAATCTTCCAGCTCCAGAATCAAACAGAAAATATTTTCCAAAAACCTATCCTGAGCTGCTTGTTCATTTATAATTGCATAGGTAGAATTGCTAACATCCCCCCTTCTTTAAGATATACTGTACAGGTCATAACTTATCTTTTTTAATAAAAAAGAAATAAATTTACCTTTTGAGTGTCATTTCTGACCACTACTGCCCCTTTTCTAAAGCCACGGGGCTTCACAGTAGACAGCCTGCTGGAATTCCAGTTCACAGCTTAATTCTCCTCCTGATAAAAGAGACAAAAAGTTCCTTTCAGTAAAAATAAAATTTAATATGGTGCACAAATTTGATATATTGCAACCTCCGACCTCAGCTTAATTGTTCACAAAGGGCTAAGGTACCACTGGCAAGCAAATGACTTCTACAGAGTGTTGCAACTCTGATAGCTGAAGAGAAGGGGAGCAGCAGTCTGACAGATAATCACAATTTTTAATGTGAACCATAGTGAGAGGGGTTATTCAGAGCACAGCCAGACTGTAGGAGCCTTCTGCAGCTGCCATGGTAGCTCCTTAGGATGAGAAATGCTCAAACATCATCCTCACTCAGCTTGGTTAAGTGTTGCTGCTGTTAGTCACCAACCAGCGGAGTCTGACACTTCACAGCAGCAGACAGAGAGGTCTGGGATCTGCACAGGCAGAAACAAGCTTCTTAAATTTCTTTGGGGCCAAAGCTGCCCCATTCTGCAGCCCTCCAGAGCTTTTCTTAGAGCTTGACAAGGAACCAAGGGAAAGGGAATGAAGGCAAAAAGAAAAGAGTGATGCAAACACATCCAGCCCATGGAGGATGACCTTCTCAAGGCTGCTGCAGAGCAGGATTTTAGGGAGGCAGCTGGGTCTCCCACAGCTCACACAGGTTTGCAAAGGCCACAGGGGGCAAGGCAGAGGCTGAGTGGAGGAGAGCAAGGGGAAGAAATGAGCTTTTCCTGGTCATTGTGATTTGAGAAGTTAGGAAAAAAACTAATTTGTCCTCAACACTCCTCACCACGTGCTGTCCTGATGAAGTTCACAGACACCTAGGTACATTCAGAGCTGGTGTGCAGAGAATGAACCCATGGAAGGGACCACATCACCAAAGAGGTCCTTCCTTTTTCTACTGAGAGCACACAATACAAAGTACTCAGTGGCTGGGAAGACAGCATGACCCATAAGCTGGTTTACCTTGTCTTTATTATACTGGATAAGAGCAGGAAAATCACATAGTTATCCCCACAGCTGATTTGGTTGCTAAAGAAGAGATGGGTCAGGGGCCTACACAGGTGACCAAATGCTCACTTGCCCAGTCTAAAGCACTCTAGGTGTTCCAGGATATTGAAAAGCCAGCAGCAACAAAAAGCCTTTATTTTCTCTCTTTTAATCTAGATAACACTGCAGCAATGTAGCATCATAAATGAGTGTGCTGATAAAAATAAAATAAAGTACAGTACAATAAAATAAAAATACAGTACAGTGTGCAAGCATGTCTGTAAAGAGAGGACACTTGCCAGAGTTCTGACTGTATGCATACATTTACACCTTACCAGGCACAGGCCATTAGCAAATGTACTTATACAGAGAATGCTGAACACAGTTTCCTCCTCCCCACCCCTTCAGTGTGAGGTCAACAACATCAAACAGCTCCCACAGAGAGCACTTGCAGCCCCCTGAGCCCACCAACAATTGCATTTGTCCTGGCACTGCAGCTCACCCTCAGGGTCTGATCCCCAGCAGGCTGCCCCAAACAGCTGGGGCTGCAGCACAAAGGAACCCAAACTGTGTCCCACCATGGAAAGGAATTGTAAACCTGCCAGCTAAGAGCAGGAATGCTTTTTGTCTCCTCCCCAAAACATGGAAGGAAGCAGCAGCACCAACTCTGTGCACATCACTGACAGTCACCCCAGCACACCACTGACAGCCGTGCCTGGCTCCCTGACAGGCAAAAAGCATGGTAAAAACTATACCTGTCCTCTTGTTGGTGAAAGGCAGCTGGGCTACCACATGTGCAAACCAAAGGGAAAAAAGCATTTCCAGATCAGAGGGTGTCTGCAGCTCAGCAGCCAGAATCTCCAGCCTATTTCTAAATTAGGGATGCTGATATATCCAGCAGCAGCCACTAGTCATGTTAGCTGTCTCAGTGTCACTGGAAAGCAACTACCAAAGCCTTTAGAAGTTCATATTTCAATTTTAAGGCTGAGGCTATTTTAGCTAATGTCCCCAAGGCAATTGTCTGGTCAAATGTCAGAGTTTATACTGCTAAAGGAAATCACTATGTTTATGAGATCTCTGCAGTTTGGGAACCACATTAAACCCCATTTGAGTTTCTCAGATTATACTGTGTTGTGGATATCTTTTTTTCCCTGTGTTTGGAGCATATCTCAATCTCCTTGTATTCCTATGAGCCATTGAAAATATCTCCCTCTGTCATGTTTAAATATGAGCTTCATCATTGTAGGATTTTTCTCCACTAATTCCCTTATTAAAAAAGAAAAAAAAAAATCTTTCAATTGATGTTGTTACTATATGCTTCTGAGCCTGATATCCAGCAAATTCATAATTTATTTACTTTTTCATTAGCAAGACATTGCTTGAATTTTGGTATTTCACAATTAATGCCAAGCTCTGAACATTAATGTAACAATTTGATGCCCAAGATTCTCCTTTCCTTTTGTCTCTCTGGCTTCTTGGGTTTTTCCCTGCCCACTGCCTTGCTGGCACCAGGTATTGGCTGTTTTGCTTTGGCACAGGCACAGTGCAGGTGTTACCTGTGCTCAGAGGGGCTCTCAGCTGCCCTCCACACAAGTTTCACCCTCCCCTTGTTCATGGGCTGGTTGCACCTCAGAGGTTCCCTGGACATGTAACTTGGTCTAAGGCATTTGGAGTCTTACATATCCACTCAAGTAATGTGGCTTGAAAGCATTCTTGATGTGCAGGCTTTAAAAGCCCATACTTTCCCCACCACTACACTGAAGTGCTTGTTCCTCTGCCAGGCCTGAGTAGTTAAAACTCTTTACCTTTTTTCCTAGCAGTGGGCTTGTTCTCAGGCTTTTAATGTCTCCTCTAGTTTGGGGTTTATACATGTCTGAGTGCCATGATACCTACAAGCTTGCAGCAAATTCCATGTACACTTAATCCCACTGAATTTGTCAATTCAAAGAGCTCGAGATGCCAAAAACTATGGAAATGTGGTTTTTTTAAGTTTGGTCTTGACAGAAGACTTGGCCAGAGAAGCTGGAGTGCTACACTACATGGAAGCAGCCATGATAGACATAAATGTGAAAGTTCCTATTCCAAGGAGCTTTCTTCCCAAAGCTTTTAACTTACATGCCTTACACTGAATTTTGTTAATATTAAAACTACTCCTAGAGTAGCCTATATTGAAGACTATCCTGTACAAAGCTCAATATAAATATCACACTATCTGATTAAAAGCTGCATCTTTAGGCACAGCAGAGGATAAGTCACTTTTCTGTTCAGTGAACAGAGACAGTGGCTCCTCTTCTCCACGCTCCCTGTCCCCTGTGTGTGGTTCTGTGACTGGCAGTGCCACAGGGCTGCAGCACCAGGCACTGCCCACACACCAGAGCTCCCATGTCTGAAACAGGACAGTGTAAAAGGAGCATTTTAGTAGCAAGAGAGAGAGGGCAATAATGATCACAGTACAGCTTTTCTTCCTAGAGTCAAGGTTGGGTGTTTTTTAGCTTTGTTCTCCTCATATTTCTGCTAGATTCTGCCCGTCTTTGAAAAGCAACAGGTACCAGATGCTGAGAAGATAGCACAGAGCTAAGCCTGGAAGCTAAATTTTCTGATTATCTTTCATATAATGAACATCTGTATGTTTTAGATTTATTTATCTAAACAAGTACCTCCATTTCCTTCCAGTATTTTTTCTTCTTCACATTATTGGCTGAGACCCAAGTAGGTAAAGTATTTCTGTGCCATCCCATTTCTAGGTTCAAATAAAAATTAAAAAAAATAAAAAAGAAAGAAGCAGTGTAAGGTTGATCACACACTTGTTATTAAGTCAAAGCCGGATTCAAGTGTTTGTGTGAGGTAGAATTATCTCATTCTTTTTGTCTGTGTCTTTCTGTGATCTACCAGTCAAGTATGTGATTGGATTTCAGCTCAACAAAACCTTAAATTACACACCTATTGTGCCTGAGCTAAGCCTAGTTTCACAGCACTGGAGAAGGCTCCTCACTGCTCTTTTGGCACTGTTCGATCTGGCTTCTGCTATCATCCCCAAGTTGATGAATGAGTAATAGGATTAGAAAGTCTCATCTCTGAAATGCTGTAATTGTCACATTTGGTGAATTGACAAAGGCCTGGGTGATGGAGAGGTGCTCCATAATGTAAAGTCATACGTTCAACCTGCACTCACTGGCCAAGGCTAAGAGAATGGGAGGAATAAAAAGAATCCCTTCAGCTCCCCATTTGTCCAACATACACAGATATCTCACCCTCTAAATTAACCTTTTATACATGAGTTTGTTGGAAGGCAGAGTGCTCTGCCTCTTAGAGGCTCTTATCTCTCTGGAAGAAAGATGATATACTTGTTGATTCTTTGGTTAGTGCAGGAGATTAAAAAGTCTAGGAGGGCTAGAGCAGGGGGCAGATTTCCTTGTCTTCCCCAGTAATGTTCAAATCAAAACACCAGGGGAGAGATCTTCCCCCAGGCAAGCAGAAAAGGGCAGCTCAAGCCATGACTCAACAGCTGAGGATCTGAGCCCTTATTGATGTGGACTGTCCTTCCATCCACCTTCTCGGGGTCAGGAGCACACTGGTCCTGACAAACTCCACACTTTCTCTCTGTAGCCCACCTATATCAGTCAAGACACATCTGAAAATGAACAAAGTTTTCAGTGGCTCCTATTCCAAGTCTCTTCTAAAATGGCAGATTTCCAAAGAAATTTACTAACCAGACTTGGGTAGATGTGTTACTAGGTACATTGGGGACTTACCTGCCTGAATAGCTATGTGAACACAGTATTGAGCAGCTTAACAGCAGAAAACAGAGAAAAATAGGTTTCACTTCTCCTTTCTCCTATTTACTATTTTAGCTTCCACTGCTTACAAGCAATGGTGAAAACCCTGTTTTTAAATAGAAGAATGGAGAATTAAAAAAATATAAAGGAGTAGTTCTCTATTCCAAAGTACCTTCAGCACTGCCTTCTGAGAAATGGCTTTGTATACAAATTAACACAGAACTTTATTCCTGTTCACCTTTTATTGAAAAAGAATTTCAGAAGCCAACATCACTTCTGCTGAAAGAATGTGTCCCCAAATGCTCTACAGATGCAGCATGTGAGGTCAACATTCACCATCCCCTTTCTCTGTCAGTGTGAGTTTCACTTTAATTACAAGTGCATGTTTTGCACATTGTAAAACTACCCCTGGCTCTGACCACCATAAGAAAAAGAACATTTAGCTCAGGAAACAGTAGCTGACCCTGTCTGCTCTTTTTCTTCCTTGGCATCAGCTAAGACTATTAACACCTTATGTGTGTTGCCTGTGTGTCCCACATATGTGTGCTCTGCATCCATTTCATGCAGTACCTGTCATAAGTGCATACTAAAAGCTGCCCACTGGGAATTCTCTGCTTTGTTTGCCTCCTCTTCTTGCTGTCTTGCTTAGCTATTGAATTCATCTGCTTGACAGAGAAACCTTTCTACGTACTAAAAGCTTTGTCCTTGGAAAGCTGTGACATTAGACTCAAACACATGGAGGCCTTTTTCACCTCCCAGTTCACTTCCTAATTATTCATTCCCAACAGAGGAAATCAGGAGAAACCTTGGCAGCCAATGTAAACATTTTGTAGTGGAAGGCAATTTTTTTTCTCCCCAAGAGCACAGTGTGGCCATGATAGTTGAGCTCCTTACTGAGAAATTGCTCTGGCTTTTGTACAACAGAAAAATGGCAAATCAGATTTTTTATTTTTTGTGGGAAAGAATTAAAACAGAGTAAAACAGACCATTTGATTGTGACTATTTTGCTCTGAGAGTCCTTTGCCAAATAATTTCAGAGCAAAGGTCCAAGGCTCCAATGTATGTTCCATTTACAATTTTCATTTTCTTCCTCCCCAGATCAGAGCAGCTTTCCTACATGCCCAACTAGTACCTTGTAACACAGGATAAGATCACCCAGTGGCTGTTGCTTTAGAGATTTTCCACCTAATGTGGCAGCTGCTCTGATGGATCACGTTCCACAGGAGCAGTGTCTCCCTGCAGGAGCACTGTCCCCCTTTCACACGCTCAAACTGGGACAGTCGCCTTCCAGAGCACTTCTCATTAATGGAAACTGGTGCCCTGTGCAAATAATTTGCAGAACCAGGGCTACAGCCAATATTTTTCCAGTCTCACTGTAACCTTAACTGCAGCACACAATATTGGCCTGCTCCCAGGAGCCGTCAGTGGGAAGCACATACAGCAACAGGCCACCCACTTTCTGTTTTCTTAGAGAAAGTTTGCCAGCAGTGATATGCAGCTTGCACCACCGTCCTGAGACGTTTCCACATCCCTGGGCTTGCTCCTACCTACACCTCCCCTTTCAGGCTGCCCTGCTCCACCTCCTTCCACACAGCCCAGTCTTCTCCTCCAATTGCTTCCTTTTTCCTCATCACCTTTTCCTGGCTCCATGCCTCTCTCCGTGCTGTTCCTAACGCCTGGGACAACCTCTGATTAATGTTCAGCAAACAGCCTCCTCCACAGATCAAACCACACCCAGCATGCTCTGATTCTCTTATGGGCATCACTGTCTCGTGCCTTCCACCTTCCCAAGGAGGAGGCTCTGACTTGCTGAAAGTGGGCAGCACCCTTTGTTTCTCCAGAGCTACATAACAGTTTGTGAGGGTGCCACAGAGCTCTGCATGTGAGCAGTCAGTGGGGCAGAATTAGCTGCTGTCATCTACAAACCAAAGGAAAAGTACAGCATCAACCCAGAGCTGCACTGGGCTTTGAGTTTCTGTGTACCTTTTAATGACTACTGATAAATACCATCACATCACCTGGCAACCATTTGTTTGAGAACTAGTGCCATGACACCATTTCTTCTTCTCCAATTACACAGGAGTCACTAATAAGTGGAAATATCCTCATAGCTCTGTAGTTAAGGAATTAATAACACACTATTACAATAAGTCACTTTTGTGATCTGTTAGTGTATATTTTTTTTCTGTCAGCCTTCTTTTTCATTTTAATTTATAGGTAAGTTACTCAATTAGCTTGGTTTGGTGCATTATGCCATATATGTCACAGTATTTTGTAAAACTTATATCCAGGAATCATTGTCATTGATAATGGAACGTGTAAATAAACTAAGAACTGAAGAACAGTTTCTTTTAGTAATCGAAAATGAACAAATATGGTATAATTTTTAGATGGCTTTATACAGATATTTGACCTTTTGGGGCAAAATTTAAATTTCCTTATTTGAAAAAAGGTAAGCTAAAATGGAAAACAGTTGGGTGACTTCTCACTGTATTAAATTCACTTTTCTCAAGACCAGCAATACTCCCACTATTATACAGTTTCTATATTAAAATCTAATTCTGAAAGTTTGACAAAGTACATGTTTAACACAGGTCAGCAGTATATTGACAGGATGTTAATTTTAAATTGTGTCAGCATTTCCTGTCTTGAGTGTTAATGTCAATTAGCACCTTGCTGCATAACCTCCAAGTCCTCCCTTATTACCGGAAAGTGGCAAAGCAACAGCAAAAGCACTTCTATTCAAAACACCACTCACTATCAGCCAAACAAAGAGCTGTCATAACAAAACCAGCGAGGTGAAAGTGCCTAAGCTGCTGTGGATTTGAGGTTAGAAGCCTTAGTCTTTTTCCTTATTCCTGATATTAAAAGTATAAGTGTGTCAACTTGGAGTGAAAGGCTAATTACTTTTAGGCTCTTTGAAAAGTGTGTTACCATTCAAAATCTCTAAGCCTGACATAAAGCCTTTGGCTTTAGATTGCACAGTGTATAGCTCACTGTAGGTCATCCATTAGTATCCTTAACACACTCTGAAATGTACAGTCTTATTCTGGGAAATGGGAGCATTTCTGCACACCTGATTTTTTTGGCATTTCATACGTGCTGTGGAAAGCACAAGTTCCACTCTCCAGCATCTCAGTGACACCTCAATCCCAGGTGCCCAGTGAATAAGCCTGGTGACTTTGTACATTTGTTTTTAAACCACTGTATAAGGACACCTTTATAAATGGCACAAAATTCTCAGCCTACTCTATCATTTGACAGCAGCCCACAATATAAATGTAAACACATCTAGGCCTGGTACCCTTTCTTGCATTTATCTACTCTGTTAAATTCAACAGTGTGGCACTCACGGTGAAAAAATTTCAGTAAGTCAAGCAGAAGCTCTTCCATGATGTCACCAACCCCAATGCCTGTCTTTTTCAGAATATAAATGTGTCCCCAGAAGCACAACACAAATCTCAGGACATTTAGCCTAAATTCCAAAGAAAACTAACTGGTGTTATAGACATTTGTGAAAAATAAATTTTAATGGACAAAGAAAGTGCTATAGTCTTTTCCATCAGATCTTGTTGCCTGTTAGGACCAAAAACAAAGAAAAAAAAAGAAGACAAAGATGTTCATCAACAATTCTATGCAAAGCCTAGTGCCATTGAAGTCAATTAGTGTTCACATTTTGAAAAACAGCTGTTTACTTTTACATTTGACCTTGGTCACTTTTGCAATTTTTAATTATAACTAGCTGGTCCTTACAAAGAAATATTTTGGAAAGCACATTACCATTCATCTTGAGCATGAAAGAAAATAGGACTGAGAGAGAAGCATCTTACAAAATTATTTCTATGCAAGTCAAAAGCTCCATGGGCTTTAGCATTAGGGTTCTGCAGTGATCTACACACTACTGCAGCACAATGCAGTCATTTCATGCTATTTGTGTGCAGCTTCTCACCAAGGTGAAGTGGGGCTTACCGTGGGTGTGATTCTCACCCTCTGTGCCCCAGGTGAGCACAGAGCTGGCAGTGAAATTGTACCAGCACTTGCTGCTGCAGCTCAGGCTCTGTGTGTGGAAACCAGTTGTTCAAAGTGTAAAATGCATTTCCATACTCGCCCTCAGCCAGCACTGTGTTGCCTCAGCTCCTGCCTTTGTTCCCCTGAGCAGCAGCTCAAGGTGTGGCTGGCATCACGCAGTAAATCTCTTGCTCTTGAGATCTGCTGCAGAGATGACACAGGCATTATGCACAGACATTGCACTGGGTGCCTATGCCCTGCCAGATTCTAAACAAATTGGCCAAACAAATTAATGCCACACACCCTAAATTGGCTGAACAAATTAATGCAACACGCCCTCTGCACAAGGGTGTCTTTGAAGGCCAAGGACCATGCGTGTTACAGCAAGATGCATTCTACTCAACAGAGTGCTTCAAACAAATCTGTTTTGAGAGAAGAGAAACTGTGTTTTGTAGTTTCAAGTTGGAGCAGGGCTTTCACACAAGAGCTTTTCAGACACCAACACTCTGTGTTGACATTTAATTACTAAACTCTTAAAACAAATAATTTGTATGAGCAAATACTCCTCAATCATTTCATAATAATGCAACTAGTGTTTCTTGGCAGTTAGAACAAAACCAGAAGCATGTTGAAATCACACACACAATGCCTTGTTCTGACATGGGAAGAGGTGCCAGATAGAGCAGTGTGAACCCTCCAGGCTGTGGGAGCTGATGGGATGCAGGAACTGAGTGCTGCAGTTTTGTTCCCAGGGGCTGGCAGCAAATCAGCCCCAGCAGGTTCACTTGGAGGTTGGAGTTTACTGAATTTCATTCTCCAAACAACCCTCCCTCCTGCTGCTGAAGGTCCTTTCTTCCAGCAAGCCCCAAAGCCCCCAGCAGAGGATTAAGGGAGTGTGCATTCTTGAGGCTTGTTGGGCAAGAGAGGTTGCTGGAAAGGCAAGAGCCTGGCAGAGGAGCAGTAGGTTTGTGCTTTTTGTTGCTCTCTGTGTGCCATGTATCCTAATCAATGGAACATTTCCTTCCACCTACCTTTCCCTGTGATCTATTGCAACATTTGCACATCTCTGCTACCAAGCAGCTAAGCTCTAACCCCCTTCTAGCCAACATGTAAAACCCACACCTTCAGTTTCCTATTTCCTCTGTCAAAAGGTCTGACTCAGTGCAGCAGAAAATACTGGAATGGTGCTGGTCTTATTTAAGTCCTCCTTTTTCTCATGTTGCTCTCATTTTCTCACCAAGCTATTCAGGAGATTTTTTCAAGCTATTTTCAAGCGATTTTTCATAAAGCAGCAATATTGCTCTCCTATCACATAGCTCCACATTCAAGACTATCTGCTTATCAATGTAGTCCCCTCT
Source organism: Oenanthe melanoleuca (assembly GCF_029582105.1). Taxonomy (NCBI): domain Eukaryota; kingdom Metazoa; phylum Chordata; class Aves; order Passeriformes; family Muscicapidae; genus Oenanthe; species Oenanthe melanoleuca. The sequence continues at coordinate 10,205,885 of NC_079345.1, forward strand.
GTGTCTGGGACTTTCATGAAGAGTTATGTTAAAAGGACATTAAAAGGAACAAATAACCTTCTAATGAGATTTAAAACAGCTGCAGTAAACTATCTTTGCAAGTAGGAATCACAGCTTTGGCTTCTGTGTTTCTCCAGGTCCAAGCCTTATTAATACGTTACTGTACAGCATTTGCTAGGTAAAAGATCTCTGCAACACAAGTGGTGCTGTTTTGGAGGTTCTTTTTTAAGAGTCAGGAGTTCCCAAAATTAATGTGAAATAGCTTTTGATTTGACTTGTGGCACTGAGATCAACTAGGGCCCCTCCTTCCTTCCTTGCACTTCCACCTGCCTACTCCAAGTCTTCCCTTTACTCACTTCTAATACTCTAATCTCCTTACAACTTTCTCTCCTTCACACAGTAATCCTGCCACTCCCCAGGCATCTTCTTTCATGTGCATATCCACTGGCACATCCCCCCTCCAACACTGCAGTGTATCCCTCCCTCCTGTTTCTGTGTATCTGTCCTGCTGCTCTTAAGTAAAATTAGTGAATTAGAGTGGAAACTTGAGAGACAGCCCATTTATACACCCAGCTGAACCAGCAGACTCTTTCCAGTGGTGCAGGACCTGGCCTGAGTTTAATGTCCAGACTTTCCTTATGAAGGTCACTCTGGAGAAAGCTCCTTTGTGGACTCTTCACCTAAACTGCCTTCTTGGCCAATAGTGCTTTCATCATATTCCAGGTTTGTACTGGTGGTCTCAGGCTCCCTGTGCCATCAGCTACTGGACCTCTTAAACACTAGGATTGTGCCAGCATCTTGCCCTCCTGTCTAATTAGGAGCCACCTATTGTGTTCCATTTTTCTCTCTGAAAATTGCTGCTGCAGCCTTGCTATCAGCTCAGTATCGTGCCATTAGTCAGAAGGGCAAATGTGTGGTGTCCTTGACATGTCAGCTAGAAACGTCTGGCCCCTCTCTCTCCAGGGAGCCAGCCCATAAGCTCTGTAATGCATTTAACCTCTATCACCTCGGGGAGTAAGAGTCTCCACAAGCAGTTTGCTGCTGCCCCACCCCTAAGCTAACTCATTTACCTTATTTTTCCTTACAATGTTGAATAAATTGCACTCCACCCTTTAAAAGTTATTATGGTTAGTATATGACTTGCTAAAGAGTTGTTTATAATTCCTGTAACTCTAAATTATAGCTTTAATCTCAAAACACAGAACATTAATAAACATGGCAATGCACTCTGAATTAATAGCCTAACTTGTATTCACATATTTAGACACGCTTATATTTGTATACTTCTCTTACCATATTACAACATATATGCCAGATGCTGATCTCCATGTCAAAGGAGAAGGAAAAAAATGAGAAAAATAAAAAACAAGACTGAGAATTAACGTTGTAGGCCATCAAAAGAAGTATAATACTTTGTTAAAATTACTAATTTCTATTGCAAAACTCTGAACAGCTGGCTTTCACAATGCATCCACAAGCAAGAATCTGATCTGAGTTTCTGTTTAGTTTTCATTTGGACAGGCTGATCTTTAAAGACAAGTATATTCTTTCTGCAGTCCTGAAAGGTTTATTAAATTTGATAAAGGCAATATCCCTTGGTTGTTGATACTTGGCTCAATAATGAATCCAGCTGCTTAAATGTGAATGTTTAAGGAAAGACCAACTCTTCAGGCAAAAGCAGATGTGCAAGAACCAGTGCTGCACAAATACTTGGAAATTCCTTGTAAAATTCATTCCCATTTTTAAACTTATTAACTTTTCACATCTTTTTTGTGTATTTGTTTTACCAAATATTCAAAGCACAAACCAGGAATGTTCACCCTAGCATGAAAAATTATGAGGACCCATAGAAAACACATTCCAAGACTGCAAACCCAAGAACTCACAACTAGCAAATGTTATTATTCTTGACAGGGAATTTCTACATATAAACCAAAAAATATGAAGTGTCATGAGATTTTCCTTAATTGAGTTATGCCTGAGAGAAATGACAGTTGTAGCCATTTGGAAACCACAAGTTTGAAAATGAATGTGTTTAAAAACAAAACAAAACAAGATTAAAAAGTCAGCCCAATAATCTTGACATTTCCTGAATTATTCACAGCATCAAATAATTTTCATAAATACAATAAGGAATGCAAAGGCCTGTGATTCTGGACAATGGAAATCACAGTCCTGCCACATCTCCTTTATTAAAGCCAACCCTGGAGTCCCAGATGTGTGCTCATGGTAGTGCCCATGTGCATGAAGCTCTTTGCAGCACTAAACCCTCATTTCAAAGGTTTGGAGCCAAGCAGGTCAGCTTCTTACTGAGCAGCACTCCACACCTTTCTTAGAGGCATCACCACCTGGGGAAATAACTTTATTTCTTGCTATGACCAAAGACAGAAATATTTCTGGATCTACCTATGCAAAGACCATATTTTTTGGTTTTTTTTTGGTGGAGGGAGAAGTAATGCTTCATGATTTTCACTGCATCATCTTGGATTTTGTCGGCTTAACTTTGTCAAAATGTTTCTAGCCCTGTAGCTAAGTGACCTTAAATAAAAATACTTCAACCAAGGGAGTTTCTGTAAGGCATCACAGTAGTGGAGAAAAGCCTGAAACATTAAAGTTTCAGAGTCAGAAGACACACAGAAAAGAATTGCAGCTTTAATTTTTGGGAAATCTACAACTAAATTCTTCATATTAACCTATTTGTATGGAGAGAAGGGCTCCTAGTTATGACTTTTCCATGCTGTTACTGAAAATACAATGTAAATTTTAAACTAAACCCTGTACTATTTATTAATTAAATCAACTCCACCCAATTCACACAACAGTGTATGTTAACTTCTCTCTGACTTGGAAAGATCAGCAAATTAATAAACTGCATTTGAAAGGAAAAGGAGGTGACATGCTCTGAAAACATAATTGACAGTCCTAGGATAAGGATCTGCATCAGATCTTGCTTTAAAGCATTTGGCCTCAGGAGGAAGGGTTTAGTAGTTGCAACTCATCCTATTCCATCAGATAGATTAGTCCAGGGCACAGGAGTCTTTTACAGCCACTGTGAGAGTATATTAGCTACAACCTGCTACTGGGAAATGGCCACAAGGATGGAAGCACCTGTGCTCATGCACAGAGATCCTGGAACATCCTCTGGCCACACATTTGCTGTCTGACTGCAGACCAGGTCGCTGGAGGTAAGGAATTGATTCTTCCAAATGCAGATACAAAGGTGAGAGTGGAACTCTGCTTCAGCCTGGGGAGCCTCTATCAGTACACAGACAACTTCCTCAAGAACAGACAGATGAACTAGAGATTTGGAAATTGTGGTAAAAAACTCAACAGTGTAAAAAGTGAATGCTTTTAGGAACAAATAATAATAATAGCTTTAGCTGACAGTGACCTGAACATAGTTGTCATTCATAAGATGGCAAGTAAACTTGCTGATGTGAATATAAAAAGCAAAGCAAAATCCTAGAATATGAGTCAAGGCATGTCAGCCCTGGAAAAATAGGCAAAATCTCTGTGCCACATGGCCTGCAGAATTTGGTATGGATCTCCCCAACAAGGGCATCAGAATTAGGACAAATTCAAACTGAAACAGGAAAGTAGGAAGTTCAGGGGCATGAAGAACATATTCTATGAGAGGAGGCTAAAAGCCCAGCTCAACTAGGAAAAGAAAGCTGAATCTGATTGGTAAAGATATACTGAATGCTGCATGCAAACACCCAAAGTATGGAGCAATTATCCTTCCTATCTGGGAAAAAAGGGGAATAAATGACCTAGGGTTGGGAAAGCTGAGAATGATCATTTCCCAGAACAGCCAACAGGAACAGCACAGAGCATATAATCACAGTATTTGAAAAAAAAAAAGAATAGTGGATGTTCAAAGCTGATGAAGCAAGTTCTTATCAAATCTGTGCAGTCCACCAGGAGCTACAAGAACCCTGTACCCAGTTGGGAAAAGTCTGGTGCACTAATGTAGAAGAAAATAGAGCTTGTAAGCATGGCTTGGAAAGGGGCATCAGGGCAAGTAAGACAACCTGTGAATGAAATATTTTTCTTTCTCCCAAGCTGGTGGGTTGAGTTTCATAACCCACAAAAAACAGCATCAAGGTGTTCAGCAATAATGTCATTTTTGAGTGTCAGAGCTAAAGATATGACACATTCCAGTTTTAATGTCCTTACTGAGGTAATATTCAGACAAATATTCTGATTGTCAGCTTTCATTTAAAAATAAAGTAAAAGGAATGTCTCAAATGCTGAAATGGCCAGTAAATGAACCCTACTTCCCCAATTTTCTTTTTTCAACTGCTATGAAGTATTATTTAGTTGGTTTAAAACACTGGGCAAAAGAGATTTTCTGCTTAATAAGGAAATACTTAATAATTGGTCACAAGGCAAATGACATTAACCAGCAGGCCATTTGGCTCTAAATGATCATAACCCAGAGGATTTTAACTGCATCAGCCTCTGCTCTTCAAGAGATTTTCATTTCAGGAGAGAATTAGTGATAAAAAATTACACTAAGGATGGAAGAGCACATTGGGTGTAAATTTGGAGGCCAGTCAACTACTGGAAAAACCTTTGTGCACTATGCATCACGTTGGGAAGACTCAGGACATCCTGGTTCAATTTCTGTGCTATGCCTTGGGACATTCCTTGGACACTGTGGACAAAGGAGGGCTGAATCTCAGAAGATGAAACCCCTACAGCCAAGACTGAGGGCAGGCAATTCTGCAGACTAAAATCAAGGCAGAAGATAATAATTGAGAAAACAAGAGGTCCACATGTGGAATTACTTAGCTAGTAATGGCCAGAGTCCAGTGGAAATAAAGATCCTACAAAACTTTGTTTTGAAAACAAAATATATTTTAAAAAACCAACTAAAAATGAGTTTTCAGCAGTTGCAGTTGAAGTTATTTCAGTTTAGAGCAAAGATAATTTCAAACACTGAAAAGTGTGCCTAGTACATCTATCAGTGCAGTTAGCATTGGTGGGAATCTGCTATTAACTCCCTCCAGAGATCTGAACAATTCACTATATTTAAACAAGTTCTAGATGCCCTAAAACTTCTGTAGATAAAGATAACATTTCTCTAGTAGTGGTTCTGATTCAGACCTCAGCTCCTTCAAATCTCTCTTCTCAACCTATCTTGACTTATTTCTCTACCAGCTGCACAGATAATTTAGGCTTAAATAAAAATGTATTAAGGAAATAATAAGAAAGAAAAGTAAACTACAACTGTTTTAAGCTCACATATCTCTGAGAGAGTTTCAACTTTGCTAGAAAATGCCATTGAAAAGCAGAGGGAAAATGTATTTTTGTGTTGCATGACAGTCAACTAAACTCTTCCCTGCCAGCTCTGTTCAGCCTGTACAGTACAAGCCACAACTGTTTAATTATCATGTGTTCTGCCAAAGGTGCAGCCAAGGCTGTTTATAAGGAAATGGAGACAGTAAGCCAAACTCCATTTGCAGATCAGACACGCCTGCTAGCAAGCAAAGCCAAGTTTTAGGTACAGATGAGATCAGTAGTTCTGTCCTCCAGGGAAGGTGGCTGCACCTCAAAAATTAATGAGTAATTTTTCAAATTGGTGTGAGGTAAACTAGTTATTTTCACAATTAAGTGCTTTACCAAGCATTTAGGAAACAGTAGTTTCTCATTGGACAGCCATTTCTGAGGTCCAACTGGAGAAGATACAATGCAAACCCAAGGTTATGTCAAATCTGTGTAACCACTGTGTGAATACCATTGGGACAACATTTCTTTGTAGGGCAGGGAGAAGACATTCCATATTTTAAAGGCACTGGAATCCAAGCTGAGCAGTTTTCCTGACCATAGTAAATTATTTTGATTTCTTGCTATAAAGCTGACCTTTAAATTACAAATTGTCCTAATAATTATCAGTTATTTTCCTTCTGAGTCCTGCAGTGGTTTATAATAATGATCAATACTTCCACTGATGAGGAAATGATGAGTCAACACACAAGACTGGTCTTGCTACTGACCACAGACTCAGCAGCTACGTGCTAGTCCACTTCTCTCTCCTAGCCCACCTCCAAGACAATTTCTTTTTCCTCTTCCCTCTCTGATGGGGTCATCCCTGCCAAATTTTCCTAAGCATGACTTCTAGGGGACTCCCTTGTCAAGGATAAGGTAATAAAGATATGTAATAATATATAGACTTGAAAAACTGAACTCACAGCATGCTGTTTGGGTTTAGGTAAGGTTTTATTCCTCAGCCAGCCTTATTGTGTTCTACCAGATAATCAGTGCTTAAATACTGGCTGATCCTGTAATCCTAATGTAAAGTTCCCTCTAAGGCCAGAGGTAACTTTGCCTGCAGAAGATCTGCACTTTTGCCCACAGATAGACGTTTTTAATGAATTCCTATCAGTTTTCACAAACTTCATCACAAACCAGCCTCTTAAAGCATTAACTTCTTTCAGCTGCTGTGAGCAGCTTCACACATTGCAGCCCACAGCGTGCTTCTCACTCATTCCCATGGCACAGAATGTCCTGCTGCATTTCCTGCAATCACAGGTGGAACAGGGTGCCCATACTGGGAACCAGTGGAAGTGAGTCTGCTCCTGCAACACTAAATACCAGCCCTGTTGTCAGTGCTTCCTGTGCTGTTTATAAAAGGAAAATTTTTGTTGTGTTTTGTTCGGATTTTATTTTGGCATTTTGTTCATCTATATAGTTTAAACTGACCTGATTTGGAGTAGACTCAAAGTTTCAGGTTAAAAAAAACAAACCAACACATAGAAAACAAATACAGCCCTGGCAACAGAAATGAAAGGCCAGCTATCCTGTTATGCTGAAGACATCCACTTTTATTACATTACATATGATACAAGTCCTAGCTGTCAAAATCCTCAGGAGCACCTAAACAGATAATAAACAATCAGTAAAAGACTTATGGCTACATGTTTTTCATAGTATTGAAAATCACCCGGGAACCATATTTTAATGGAAAATACAGCTTGATGGAGACAAGCTTCATAGATTTATGAAGAAAGTGCAGCACAAATCAAGTGGAGGGTTTAGCTTTCCAAAATGATATGGAGGTGCTGGAAAATAGCACCAAAAAAAAAAAAAAAAAAAAAAAAAAAAAAAAAAAAAAAGGAAAGGAAGAAAGGACGAAGAAGGGCAAGCAAAGAGGAAGGAAAGAAGTAAAGAAGTGTCCCCCTAATGATTTATGCTGTAGAGAAGGAATATGCCCACTAGTGATCCTGTTACCTTTACTGCTCTTTGTGATTGTTATTCTTCCCCTAAGAGAGGAGGTCATGTTACACACTGACAGAAAGTTACACCTCTTCAATGTGATTTGTCCACTTAAAACAACATTTATCATGTTGCCAGTTTATAAATCATTTAGGCCAACTAGATTAAGGCTATAGGGAGCCAGCACCCTAAGTGATCCTCATGCCAGATAATTCAGAGACCTGCATTTGTTTACACTGAACCTTATCAGCCAAAATAGTAGAGCCCAGTGCCAGCTGAACTCTGGTTCCTTCATCTGGGTGAGAACATGGGGAGAGGTGCAGCTTTAACACATCGAGAGATAGGCTCCTGCTTTGAATGAAAATGTACCTGCATCATCCCACACCATGCCAGGTCCTGGAAGGCTTCAATAACATGGACAGCTCTTCCTCTACCCTTCAGAGGAACAGTCTCTCCACAGAAATAGGACACAAGCTGAAGAGGTTGAAGGTTAGCTCACATATTTATCTATTTTGTACATGAGCATGTGGAAAATGTTCATTTTTCACCTACAAAAGTATGTTGTCCCCTTGTTGACTACAAGACTCAACCTCCCCAATGTGCTTTTTGTTTTGTGTTGAGCACAGATTCCAGTAAACTGAAATAGTCAAACTTGAAATTGGCCTTTTGTCCTATTAAACTCTTTGGACACTAAGAGGAGGCTGAAATACCAGCCTGGACATACGATCCAGCCTGCAGAACTGGCTACAATTACCAGCTCACAGAAACCTTCTCAGATGTGCATGCAACACAGCAGCTCAGACACTGAATGCAGTACAACTAAAAGTGGGATTTTAATTTCTCTTTGAATACAGTCTCCTAGTCCACTTCTTATGGCACTAGGAGATTAAAAAAATATATAAAAATTTAAAAATCTAAACATTAAAAAATATGAGCTTTGGATCCAGAGGATTTCAAACTAATTGAGAAGGAATTAGTAACTCAGGTTTGATGATATTTTCATATCAGATGTAAATATGTCTAGCACAAGGAAAGTGGAACTACAGGGAAAATCTTTGCCCTAGAGATGATTTTTTAAATCCACAAGAAAAGCTACACTAGTCTGTGTAAAATAACAGCCAGCCAAAGCTCTTCTGTGGCATCTGGAGGGATGAAGCTCTTCAATATTTTGTAATTATTGTTGTTTTTAAAACAGCAAACCCCTAGGTAGGCAAACTTTTCTTAATCCAAAGCACAGGAACACTAGCACCCTACTCACTTGAGGTGATCCAGGATGCAGGCTTAGCACACCATACTCTTCTGCACACAGCATCACTTCTGGCTTTAGTCAAAGGCACATGGACCAAGGGCTCAGATCAAGACATAAAGTAGGTCTTTTCATGAAGCTGATGCACAGCTGCTTTTGACACATCATCCTGAAACAAAAAGCATGCCTTGCCACAATCACCTTCACAACTAGGAACTGTGTCATTCTCAACCATCACCACTGCTCTTCTTTCTGTACCTAATTGATTTGAATCCCTCCATTGGTTTGCTCTCTTTTCTCCCTTTGGCATCATCTAAATTCCAGGTGTGAAATACAGACCTGTGCTCTTCTTGACAACACCTAAAATTCTCAACACTTATTGTTAACATGCACCTTGCCAAGGAGATTTTCAAAGCTATGGTGGTTGTTTCCTGAGGAGATGGCTATACAAAGATACTTGTCTACTTTGACAGCCTGTCTTGGAGAGGAACTGACATTTTAACACTGAGAAAGGCTTAAAAGAAGTTGGAAATACAGCTGATTTTTCCAAACCAGCTACTGATTTTGGAGCAAACAGCTCATGATATCCTGAGTCTCTTTTTCAGAAGTGCTCAATATAATACTTTAACATACCTTAAAGAATATTGACTACTGACATTTGGATTTGAATATTTATCATTTGGGTTAAGCTGAAAGGAGAGCTATCCATAAAAATGAACAGAATATAATGTGTGAAGAAAGACAACTCACTTCTCTGAGGAGTGAAAGAAACCCAAACAGCTTCCTAAGAAAACTTCCCTTCAGTGAGAATGGCTTTGAAGAATGCTGGTCTGAGACCTCTAACACCCTAAAAGTCCAGCAAAGGTCTGGCTGCATCACCACAGAGAGAGAAGTGACCAGTCATTAAAAACATCATGCATAAAGTGTTCAATGTTTTAACATTTTCCATAGATCCTGGTAAAGGCAAGGTGGATTTTAGGATGGATGGATGCCTGGTCACTGTGTATTACTGGTGATGGACTGTTAAGAAAGCTTCTGGCAGAATGAATTCAAGCAGACAGGCAGGGACCTGATCTGACATGAATGGAAACCCATTCATGGGTTCTAGGGGTGAATGTACATCTGATACAGGAAAGGAGATACTGAGACGAGGGTGGGGACACAAGTACAGCTCCTCTCTAATAATGACCCTGAGCACTCACTTGCCAAACAGCAACAGGAGCCACTAAACACCAATTCCTCCAGTTTGGACACACGAAATATACAGGTTTCCAGATTCAGGACCTTTGTCTTCAATTATTATTTGATTTTTCAGGCTATATTTGTATAGGTCATGCAAATACCAGAAGACAAGAACAAGGCCCTGCATAGCATTTGATAAAATTGTCTCAAGTAGTGGGAGAAGCCATGTCTAGGGAAGGCTTTCCAGGTATATGTAACCAAAATAAACAAACAAACAACAACAACAACAACAACAACAACAACAACAAAAAATAAACAACAACAACAAAACACACCTGCTAAAGTAGATTGTGGTATTTAAGCAACTAATTAAGGGATTCACAGCTTCTATGTAATTCTGTAGAAAACAGCTTGCAGAATTTTTCCAATGTAGGAAAAAAAAACCCTGCAGCTCTAATAAGTTTTATATCAAATGCACAACTTCTAAATTTAGAAAACTCTGAATTTAACACATCATTGAAGAACCTCTTGAGCACTGAAGATTTTATGGCACTTTGACCAGAGCTGGAGCACACAGTAGTTCCACAATGCTCCCTCATTCTCCCTGCTGTCTCTGACCCAGTGTCCACAGCCCAGCCCTTCATCTGTACCAACCTGGAGCTCTGGCTACACCTTTGAAGCACACAATAGGGGTTACAGGAGTTTTTAAAGTATAAATGAGAGAGTGAAAGGACAGGGGCTAAAATTATCAGTGCAAGAGCATAATGGAATAACTTTTTTTTTTTTTTAGGAGAAATCACTGAATTTTTTTCACAAAGGACACATGTAATAAGTTAATTAAATAGATACACTACCTAAAATGTTTAACATTAATTTAAATTCAGCATAACTCCACTGGCTTCATTTATGCTTCTCTGGACTTACACCAGCTATGGACAGGATTTAACAGAGGAGTTTAACAACTCAAATTCATTTCAAAGAAACTCCAGTACAAACCACCTGCCAAATGCTTAGTCTGCAGGTCTGATTCTGAGTTTCTCTAGCCTCTTGCCTCTCTTCATAATACTCCTACTGAGCTTTTTCTTTCATATGGGAGATATTCCTGAACACTGAATCACAACAAATTGCAAAACCTCCATTCTCTTATACTCAGTCCAGGACTTGGCTCTGGATTGAAGTCCCTCATTAGGGCAACAATTGTTAGAGTAAAAATAAATGACCAACAGCAAATACAGTTGCTGGTGAAAGGGGAAGGCCCCATTCTTCTGCCATGACTATTTGGGGTCTGACTGCTCCCCTGAGCCCAAGTGTGTGTCTGACCCTCCTGCAGCTGTGTCTGCAGAGCCTGGGCCCTTGGTCTGTGGCTGGAAGCAAAGACAAGTCACTCATCACAGCAGATCCCAAAAACAAGGGTTTGTTCTCATCTACTCCCCACAGCATAATGCCCAGGGAAAGGCATCCCAAAATCAACTGCTTTCTGGTCAGACCCACTAAGACATGGTGCATCAGACATACCAACAGCAGGGACAGTGCTCAGAGATGGAATGTCAGCAGCAGCACATGAGAATTGTTTGTGAAAACACAACATTCTAAATTATGATGTATCATGTAATAGGAAAGATTTCTTGTGAAACCTTTTCCATGTGCAATAATTTCCCGAGAGAAATTAGTTATATTAATGGAGACTTTTAAAAAGCAAGACTTGGAAAAGCTCTAGGGAATATAGACACACTATAGGGAAAATTCCTGCTTGGGAATAGCCATTATGTGGTGACCTCCCAGGTGACCAGTTCCAATTGCATTCATTTTAAGAGCTTGGTACTGAAATGCTGCACACAGTATATGAGTTTTTCTACTCATAACTAAGGTAGGAAAATTATTTTGCAACAGAGTTAAACTTCACAGAACAAGGAAAAGGGTTCACTTTGTTTCATCTTATTTTACTGGGAAGTCACTGCTGCTTGGTTTAACAATAGACAAGCCTTCTCAGGTGATGGGAGGAATGAAAAATGTGAGCAGTTAAGAACCCCTGATCACTGAGAAGATATTTGAGACAGAGAGCTCGATTAACTGCTAGCTAAGAGGCAGAGGAGAATATTGTTGCTTTTGGCCACAGTGTTTCAGCACAGCAGAGATACACACATGATCCAATCTTGCATCTGGATCTGAATTTCAGCAGCCACAGATGGGTAGGAGTTGACATTTAATTTGTCAAGGGTTTCTTTGTAATTGGTTAATACTAATGCACACCGTAATCCTCAGCCTGCCTTAACTGAACTTACATTTCCAAGAATGTCACACAGTTTAAAACTACTACAACTACTGTTTCTCTGCTGAAAGAAATGCACACCAAAAATAGCATTGTCAAATACTGATTCATAACTACATCCTACCTCTACACATCCCCAGCAAACACATGAATTTTGTCTTACCCTTTCTGGATCAAAGTGCACCAGAGCAGATTGTGTCTGCTGTGACAGAGAGACAAGGAAGAAAAACCTTCTGACCTTGCTCTCTTGTGAATGGGAGGAGCCCACTCATCTCCACAACACCAGCAGAGATGGAATAGAGTGAGTCCCTTTCGTTACACAGACAAAAATTCCCTTGGGTCTTTAAGTCTGTGCCTGCACCCAGCATCTGAGCCTGAAAATTTGCTAGACTGGGAACACTGGTTGTAGATCCTATTGCAATCAAACCAGGAAGACTCAGCAAAATTCAGATAAGAGTTTGAACCTTTACCTCAAATCCTGAATTCTAGGTCTGAATATCTCGTTTTGTTGCATGTGTATTCCAAAAATATCAGCATGAGTAAGATGAAAACTAGTGTTTATCACTCCTTAACAACAATTGTTTGAACAACCTGAATGTAAATGGACATTAAATGCTCTCCTGCAAGTCAAAACACTCTTCCAACCTCTTCAACCTCCCTAAATGTCAAAGCCTTCTAAATATCTTAGGCCTCTTGGATATATGAGTGCTGATCATAAACAGATCAGCCAGAGGGCAGAAATAAGTCGTGGAGAAGAGCAAAAATTCTTCCAATAATTAATTCAAATGCAGCCTAAATGTAAACTATAGCAAAGATTTCTACTAGGGAAAAAACGCACTCAAAGAACTGAAGAATCACAAAAATTTTTAATAAATTATCACTCCACGATTACTCTTCCACACACAAAATCAGAAAAGAATATACTTTTTGATCACTCTAAAGTTTGTCACTGCTCATTTCAAAGGAAATTGTATTGGTTGATTATTAAGACTAATAATCACCAAAATTTGAAAATATCTGAAAACTAGGTTTATAGCTGAAATTCAACTTTTATTTTAATTCAGCATACCCAATAACTTATTTAAATGCTTTATTGAAAAATAACCTCTGAAAAGTGCAGTTTTATACCTGTGATAATTTTTGAAAAAAATCACAAATTTGCCCTGGAAGAAACACAAAGAACATTTACTGCATTGGATATCTCTTTTAGCTCCAGCCTCTGGAAAACAGACTCCCTAGCAGAGAAAAAGATTAGGGAAGACTTTAGAATGACACTGTGCCACCAAAATAGTCTCTTCACAGTTTTAGTCTCATCCCCACAAAGTCTTTTAAGATAAAAATCAGTTAAAATATGTGATAAGTATTTAAGTGAATTTAAATAGTCTTATTAGTTTCTGCTCTTAATGAGAATTCAGTTAGTATCAATCTACCCAAGTTCACTGTTTTTTGTTCATCAACCCCAAATAACATTATCTGAGCCAGCTAGGGATCAATGTACCTGTTTATTTTCCCATGGGATTTGCACCTTAGGATGGTGAAGGAGCACAAGGTCGTTAGAAGGGTAAAATGAGGGCACTCCAGAGAGCAGGAACAGCCCTTACCACCAACTTTACCCATAGTCTTTTAGCACAGTCATACCCTCTGAAGTTAGAGGCACACATATATCATCTGGGAAGTCTTCCAGACTGCTCTTTAAGGAAGTGAGGCTCTCAGCACTGGCTGCATGAAGAAGGGCATTTTTGGTTTTCCACCCCACAGCAGCAGTGCTGAGCAGGGCTCTGAACAGGCACCTGGAGGTGTGCAGTGTGCAGCCCTGTCCTGCTGCAGCTACAGAAGCTGTCACCACCATCCTGAGCCTGCTGAGCATCCAGGTTTCCCAGCCCGTGTCTGTGCACTGCTCTGCAGCAAAACCCATCACAGAGCTGGCCACGGGCAGCACAGCTCCGACCCAGGATGGCAGCTTTCAACTTCATTTTTTTAGAGAAAGCATAACTCTGTATAGCTATTTCAGCTATTTTGGCTCTGGAAATCTTCTTCAAAATACATCTTCATTACATGAAGACATGTTCATTGCTAACAACAAAATCTGAAGAAAATCCAATATTTCCCAATACCTAATTAGCCATGGAACAGAAGTATTTAGGCAATGTGCTAGTGCCACAGTCTAAAATTGTTTTTCCTCCCTCAGTTTTCAAAATTCTCATAAGTTCTTCTCTTGAGTGCCCAACCCTCCAGCTTTCCCTGCCATAAAGGTTATATTTCAACAAACCAGGAACATATTAAGTAAATAAACAATAATTTTTGAAATTTATCATATCAAACAAATTATGGTAACTAGAAAGCTCTGTACCTTAGGATTGCACCCTTGCTAATTGATGATGGAGACAGAAAGAATAAAGAACAATATGAGGGCTAAACTGAGAATATTACAAGAGAACGAGAAAACCTCACCTGCTGAATTATTTAATTGACTTACAGGAAGTTATAGACTTTTGCACAGGTAAAGACTGCTTCACTCAGCTGAACTAGCAAAGACCATCCCACCAAATGCAATGCTAAAATACAATATTCTGTGCATACTACATTTGCTTATGTCAGATTTGAGAATGTCTCCATTTCAGAATGTGAAGAAGATATCACTGAATTGTCAGGGTGTCTCAGAACTCCTGCCACTTGTTCACAGTGGAGTGTTTGGGATTAAAACATTTCTTGTGAATAAATTAATGAAGTAATATAAAAATTGACAGCTCAGCTATAACATCTGCTCATCCATAAAAAAGTCACTCCACCCAGCTGAGTGGGTGAAGTAAATATTACAAGGTTGAATTAATGTAGGTACTGATGGAAATATGACCTTTTTAATCAGCATAATTTCAAAACAAATTCCTAAGTAATAAAAATTAAAACACATATGCTATAACGAGTGCAGTGAGATGATCTGGATTAATCAGCCATGGCTTACTCTTAAGTGGGCCTGTCCCATTAGTGCCTAATGTTCTTCCCTCCCACCTACAAAGAAACCTTTAGCAACTCACATGGAAATCTTGCTTATGCAACAGCTTTTTGAGCCAGTATCCAAATGTATTAGAAATTATGTGAAAAAGTTCAGTCTATATCAAGCAATTTCACTTTTCAACAAAGCTCTCATAAATGACACAACACTGGGAGGTGGGGAGCACCAAACACTTGGAAAATTATCTGAAAATAATCTGAAATGAAAAGATCTCACCAAGAAAGCTCAGCCTCCTACTAGCTCAGGACATAAACAGCAACTCAATAAAAAGAAGCACCAGCTGAACTTTAAGCAGAGATTTCAAGACCTCAGGTGCCAAAAAGCAAAACACCCCATCTTTACTGACATATAAAAGCAGAGGAAAACTGGTAAGAGCTCAGAATTTCAAATGTACAGGTTCCATGGGAAAATATAAGTGCCGTGCAACTGCAAGGCCTAGTTTAAGAGTAAGTCCAGTTTAAATAAGAAAAACATAAAAAGACAAACACAGTGGTTTGTTGGGCATGCCCGTCCTTCAATATTCTGTGAATCTGTCTGTTCACCTAATGGTGACAGGTGTGAGGTGTAAATGCTGCTCTGACCCCAGTGCACAGAAACACCTCAGTAATAACATTTCTCTGTCATAACCACATCAGAGCAGCAAATGTCCATGCATACACAACTTAACCAGGGCTATTCACCTGCAGCACCATTACAGTGCAAATTGGTTGACCTGTGTATATAATTTTACTATCTTCATAGGCTGCATTCTCTTCACTGATACACTCAGTGATTATTTCTTGTCTTTATCTTTTGTGCTTGTTTGTTTATTTAAGTGGTAGCAGTGACTATGACAAATAGCTTGGAGGATTCCAAGCAGTTGTGTTTTTTCTCCTTTAGCAGCTTTATAGCAACCCTTTATCAGCAGCTTCTTAATTCCTGCACCTTGAGAACACTCCCAGTGCTTTGGGGTTTTTTCTTCCACTGATACACGTGCATCACTCGCCCCAACACCCCTCCAGCCCCTGGGTGGATCTGCTCAGGGGCTGTCTGAGAGCACATCTACCAGCAGGACTGGCTGCTGGGGCCTCTTCAGGGCCACTCTGCTTCTCATTCGTTTACAATTAACTCCCAGTGACGTGCTTTAAGAATGAAGCTCTGAGAAGAGCACTCAGAGGAGTTCAGACAGGAAAACACCCTCTGCAAAGATGCCCCAAATGTCCTTAGAGACTGCTAACATAAATCTACATGCTGCTGTCAGGGAACTCCTGCATTTTGGCTCTCCTAGGTATAAGTTTTCCATGAGGGAAGTCCCTTGCCTCTCTAACTGACAGGAGGAGAAAAACAAAAGACAACCAAACAACAATAACAAAACTAGTTCACAGGGCTGCTGTATTCAGAGAGTAGTGTGGGGGTAGGGGGTAAGCATTCTGGTTTAAGAAGACTGACCTTACTGATGACACTGAAGCAGCTACACAAATTATGTTTAACACTGCAGCTTCATGTGTATTCAGAAGCCAGCCTAAAGTTAATACAGTGCATTTTCTAGCTTACTATACAGTGCATGTTTAGAACTCCAAATGGAAGCCATTCCCTTTGCTCAGCATGTGCAATAAACCTGTTAAATTAGAGATTTGTTTATATTCTGAGCAGGTATGGAAACAACATACCTTCTGCAGTTCAAGGATTATATTTCTATAGTGGCCTATGGTACATTTGCACTCTGGTATCATATTTACATTTTTAACTCTTGTGCATTCTGCAAGTAGCAGGAGGGGTTGTTTTGTTAAAGCCTTTTGGTAAAAAGAAAAGCATTTCTACAGTGATTAGACTTGTTTAGATCATCTTACTAAATTCAAAAATCACAATTCATTTGTAAACACCTGTGTTTCCCAAAAATCTATGTGTGCTGGAGTTTTGTTCATAGGCAAAGTGTAAATAGCAGAACTCCTGATTTTACAAAACCTCCTTTGAGCATAATATGGTTTCCATCAAAAGCACATTTAACAATTACCTTTAGCCATGGCTGAGGTCTTTGGACAACTGCCCCATATAAATGATAAATAATGATAAGAAAACAAGTTTTCAATTAATAGAACTATAAACTGCTAGCTTGGTCAGAATCCAAGGTTACAGAGTGATGCTGAGCCACATCAGCAAGTGCATACAGATTGTGGAAGAGATGCAACCTTGCACTGTGGAGGGCACCTCCGTTGTGTTTCATATCTATTCTTCACAATTCTTACAAGGGATGGTTCCAGCCCAGGAACAAAACCAGTCTTGCTCCAAGGGTATTGTATGTAAAGATTAACAGTGTCAAATGGTGACAGCACTATCGTAAATTCCAAGCACACAAAAACTAAGATGTTAAATCCTATCTCTATAACTTCTGTTCCTCTCAATGCGAAATTCAGAAGGTGTTGAATGGAAGTGATCACAGAAAGTAGTAGCTTGATTGATAAAGTCCCTATCTGGTCATTTACGATCTGGCTGAAGGAGAAGCAGCTTTTGCCAGACAGAAAAGCAATTAATCTGCAAACAAGCCGAGGAACAGCAGGGCTGTGCATTGGAGTCTCAGGCTGCTGGGAGCTCATGAGAGGAGATAAGACTGCAGCCTGCTATTTATTGTACATTTTAATTAAGTGCTTGTTAACGGCAGTTATCTTAACAGTCATAAAATTACTGTTGTAATGCATTTTGTTTGAGAAAAAAAAAAATGGAGGGAGCCGAAGGACTTTATGAAAGCAGTCACAGATTGCTTTCACTTTAAATCAAAGAATAAATTCTGAAGAGGAGGGATGTTGCAATGATCTAAGCCGAGCCACTAATGGTTATTTAATGTGGCCATCAGTGTTTGTAAGTCCCTAGCATACGGAACATACACAATAGCCTCCAAACCCTCTTTAACACTTATTTGAGATGACAGGAAAAATGAAACCGTTTGTGCTTTCAATGGAAAAGCAATCATTGGTACATTATATTCTGCTTGCCCTATCATGCTAATGCATGGTAAAAATGTCACCAAATGTATTTAAGGACCTGATGGAGTGTTGCTGTTTGATTCCTGTTACTGGGCTGATTAATAAAAATCTTCAATTTGTATGTAAATGCAGCGGGGTTTCATATCATCCGCATACCTGCACCTGGAGAAAATAATAAACTGAAGTTTAATGCAGCAATTATAAGCATTTATGGAACTCTTTAAAGAGGCTGCTTGCCTCCCTTGACCATCAAGATGAGATATTCACAGAGGAATATTACTGATGCTCAGACAAGCAGGGCTGCAGATGGTCCCCAGTGCAAATGCTGCCAATGCAGATTAACTCACTGACTCATACTCACTTTGGTACAACAATGTAAGCTACTTATTGTTAGACAAAAGTGTCATATTTTTCCCTACATCTGAAATAAAATCAAATTGAACTGTTCTTTCCAGTAGTGGGAAGGGTGGTAATTAACATTTCAAATGAGGACTGTTTGCATCATTTACACTTTTCCTGACATCACTTAATTCCCCTGTGCATATGTTCCCATGACAACATCATCACCACAGATAAAAATTGCATTGGTACAACAGAAACTCTTCAAGATATATGACAACAGCTGTTTGTTTATTTTTTAAAAATCCCTCTAATGATCTTCAGACTTTTAACCAGCGACCCCCTAATGGCTGATCCTTAATAAAACAAAGTATGCAGCTATTTGCATCTTCACAGATGGATATTGGAAAGGGTTTGTGGTTTGGGTACTAATAGAATAATAAGTACCATGTATGGGATATGGTCATGTGGAGGAATACATTACAACATACACAGATATCAGCTTTGATGTATGCCCATGCACAGGCTCTGCTCACACAGCAATCCTTGATTGAGTGCATGTGACATGGATGTTCTTAGTTTGTTGTAACCATTTGCTAATTTGCATTTGCAAATTTCAGTGAATGTGCTCCAAATGAAAAACAAACATATTCAACTAAAATCCCTGTGAGACACTCCACTAGTAAAATATTCTTCTATTGTTTAAACGCTGTATTTTTATTGGAGTGCAGTTCTTCACTATTAGCAGGGTACCAATGTGTTTTAATGACTGTGATGCTTCTCACAGACTACAGCCAAAGAATGAAATCAATGAGCTACCAAAAGCACAACTATAATTAGTCTTTCATTTAATAGTCCCAGACAAGGCTTTAACTTATCCCATCCACAACTAAGTGCTCTGTTGACACTGAAGTGCTGTTTTTATGCTGCTTCCCAGGGTGCATGATCAAACTACTCTCCTTAACGAAGTTAAGTGGAAGATCACCCTTTTTTTTTTTTTTTTTTTTTCCAAACCAGCCTCCAGCTTGTCACCAAACAATAGTTTTCAGGCCCAGCTGTGGCACATTTGGCTGGCACACAGCATGCACTGCCTGAAAAGCTGCTCCCTGCTCCTCTGAGGTAAAGGCAAATGCCTCCTCCTGCTCAGGGAGTCCTCCAGTAGTTGGCCAAAAAGCATTCCAGGAGTCACATTTTTGGGTGTTCTTTTTCACAAGGAGCTGCTCTAGAAGCAGCTTCTTAGCACGGGCATTGGCAAACTGAGTAAATCCTCTGCAAGAAAGCCTCTCCCTCCAGCTGTAGCTCTAAATCCAGATTCCGAGCAATTTTGTAACTGCCGAGAGAGGCATTGGTACTAGAGACATCCAGACTAAAGAGAAGTCAGAATCCATTCTGAGGGAGGGGAACTTGGCAATTACCCGCCAAACCATTGTTTGTTTTGCCACCGCAAATAGCAAGTGTAGCTTCAGACAATCAGCAGCACAATAGCGTCGTGCTGCAGAGGAAGAGCTGTGCCACCGGGATGCTGCACAGGGCCATCACTCACTATATTCACTGCTCAGCGACATGTCAGACAATGGCAGAAGCTAACCAGAAGGTCAGTGAAAGCAGCCCCAATTTCCTGACATGCTCTCAAAGATTATCTGCTTTTTAGCCAGTGTTCCATTCACCCTGATAAAAATAAAAATTAAAAATTTTCTATTGCACCTGCAGCCGGTGAACTTGCAAGAATTTTGCTCCTGCTGCAGTTTGATGTGTCTTACTAAATACAAGTGCCATTGTTCCTGCACACCCCTCTGCTCATCAGTGCCACTCTGGAAGGATGAGGGAAGAAGACGAAGCACCATCCTCACCAGGCTGACACAATGACTAAGATGATGAGTTGTATCATCAACGTTTGAGCTAAACTCCATCAAACTAAACAGAAACTCTGTTGTTCTTGCCAGCAGACTTTGGATTAGAAGCCTGAAGTCCCAACCAACTCCACCTGTGCAGTTCTGCCTATCTCTTGGGCAGAAAATCACCTGGCACCAATGCCCTGCTAGCGCACTCCCCTTGCACACCCCAGCACAGGGAAACTGCAGAACCACGGAGCTGACAGGAGCAAAACCTGTGATACTGCACTTTGTGTTCTCAACAGGACTGGCAACTAAATTCAGATGATAAAGTCTTCATTGACAGTGAAAATACAAGAAACTGAAAGCTTGCCAGCCAGCTTTCAGACTCCACACAGCCTCTGCAGCAATTACTAAAAAAACAAGTTTATGCCATCAATACTGAAAGATAAACATCTGTACAGAAGAAAAATTTGTCCTGATGTAATTTACTTAGATATGCTTTGAATACTACAAAAGCCTCACTCCAACTTGTAAACTACTGGATTCCTGCAGCTTTTTGGACTCTCAGACAGTAAGTCCAGTTTGCAGTCACCACCTGAGTTCTGCTGTCCTGCTCACAGCTCACTACCCCTAAGGCCACTCAGACATTTGCTCATCTAATGACACTTGTTAGAGCAGGTATTTGTAACCCAGTGTGGTAGAGTAACAGCAGAACATGCCCTAGTTCTGCTCGGCACAGGGCTGGCTGCCTGGCAGTGTGATGTGACAAGCTGCAGCGTTCAGGTGTGCCATTAACGCCACGCTAATTACTGCCTGCCCTGTGGGGTGAGGGAGCTCACTCTTATGCAAAGCACAGCAAACCACCTCGCACAAATGCACTTGTACACCCAGTAGCCTTACCAGTAAAACAAATTAAACGTGTTTGGGAGCACTGCAGGGCACCAAGGCTGGATGGAGACAGAGTTCTCACATCCCTGCACCATCAGGGCAAACTGGCTGCCTGCAAACCCATCCTGCCCCAGCTCCCAGCCCAGGGCAGCAGGCAGTGCTCAGAAGCCCATCAAGAACCCTCCTGAGAACTTCCCAGCATGGCTTTCCATGTGCCAGTGCTTGGGAATGCCCTCTGGCCTTGTTTAATTTCCTGCTCTAAAGTCTGTGGGGAAGCAGGGTGAGCACCAAACCTATTTGGCAGTCACTCTTCCATGCAGGTAAGCATTTTTCCACTCCTGGGTATTAGAAATATCAGCACATTTGTATTAAATTAATTATCAGCAAAGTTAAAAATAGCAAAACTGTTCAAACAGGGTTTTAAAACTTTTTTATTCTCCATTTGGAAAGTTGGTTTTACTGTTCTTCTACACCATGTTCAATGGTTTCATGTATCATTCCCTGTTGAAGTCCAGGACTCTACATGGTTTGGTGGAAAAGAATGGGTCTTATTACTTGGAGTTTTATTTTAGTTTTAAATGACCACTGTAAGGATAAATTGCCTTGAAAAATACCTCCAAATCATTAGAAATACTTCCTAACCTTGCCATAAAGATTTCTTTTACCACTGTGACCTTAATGAGAATGTTTCCCTTAAGAATTGTGGAGAGTTTTATGAGAAAGCAACAACAAAACAGTGAGAAACCTTGGCAACATTGAGGGAGAAAAAGATCAATAAAAAGAAAAAAAAACCCAAACAAATAAAATAATCTCTCAGAAAAAAGGCCAATACTAACTTTTAAGATGACCAAAGTCTAATATCCTCTCATTTGTAAGTTTAATTTGTTTTCTGTACTATTTTTATCTGACTGAACTGCTATTATGTGAAGCACAGAAAAAAAAAGGTCTTTTACTTAGAAGAATTCTTGACCAGCTTTCTCCTAAATATGATATTCTTGGGAAAACAGGATATCACTTTAATAGATGGAAAGAACAGTCCACAGCCACAATACACAAAACCTGATCTACAGCCTTAGCTAACCCAGTGCTTCACACATGCTGGTTTTTAGA
Source organism: Oenanthe melanoleuca (assembly GCF_029582105.1). Classification (NCBI taxonomy): domain Eukaryota; kingdom Metazoa; phylum Chordata; class Aves; order Passeriformes; family Muscicapidae; genus Oenanthe; species Oenanthe melanoleuca. The sequence continues at coordinate 10,227,945 of NC_079345.1, forward strand.
GTGTGACGTATTCCCTGAAAGCCACTGACTCCACCTCAATGGACCTAAACCTGAAGCACCAGTTTGGGCACCCTGCCAAACCTCTGCCCACCATCACCACAAAACCCCCCCAACCCACCTCCAAAAAATAGTGTAAACACAGTGTCCAAGGGAACAGCATAAAGGCACAGCCCTAAAGATATTGAGAACTATCACAGCCACTCACAGCCACAGAACACTCTGGAGAAAACCTGAGCTCACTGACACCCACACATCTCCTGTGTTCTGTGCCAGTGGAGCAAGGGTTCCCTCAGGGGGCACACTGTCTATTAAAGTCAGAGCCTGACACCCCTAAAAACACACATACCATATATTCTTAAATCAGATAATTCCACTAAAAATGATTGCTCTTCCTTTAAGGCAAATGGCTGATATTTTGCTAAAGTAGAGGCTGGATTCAAACACAATATCGAGGGTTTTTCAGTTAGGGTCAAGTTTCCCAGGAGGTTATACAGGTCTGTGATCTCCCAGGAGGTTATACAGGTCTGTGAGGAGGACTCCCACATGTCCATTATCCCAGCTCAGACATGACCCAGGGCTGGCTTCAGGATAAGGAGCAGCCTGGCCTGCATTTCCCTGCTAAGAAGCTACTCATGATATAAGGTCTTGGAAAGGAAGGATCAAGAGAAAACACTTGTGTTTTTTTTACAGACATGACTATATAAACAGAGAACATTTTGCCAACCTCTGAATTCAGGTGTCTCAGACATGGAAGAGAGCAACCATCTAATATGGTACCACATTACCCATAAATGAGTTGAGGAAATTAAAAAAAAAAAAAAAAAAAAAAAAAAAAAAAAAAAAAAAAAAGGAAAAAAAAGAGTAACTATACCAAACTCTAACCAATGCAACAAAACTTGCATGCCTTCTTCTGCTAGAAGCACATGTATTTCTTTAGTGAAACATCTACAATCTCAGTGCTACATATCACTGAGAAATTTATCATCTGCTCATCCAGTGTCCCTCCTCATTCTCATCACTAGCTATTACATTGATTCAGCAACTGACTCCAAGGGAAAAATACCACTCACTAATTACCATAGAGTGGTGTTCATTCAGCACTTCAGTTTTCCTTGGAGGCTTCTTACTCAAACATTAACCCTCAACCAAACCAACCTCAGCTGTTTCAACATTCCCTTCACTTTTTTTTTTAATATGTATATAAAACAGAAGAACCAGACCAGTTGCAGTCAGACTTCTTGGCAATTTAACATTTTTAACCAAAGTAACTTATAAATTATGCCAGTGGAATATTTATTTATATGAAGAATTTTGTGGGTTATTTTAAAGGTGGGATTGGAACTGCTTTTATGTAGTAAGTGACTGAGAAATCTTTGAATGTTGTCTCCTATAAACTTCACACCAGCAGCAATGCTACAGAGCAATTTTGCTTTTGTTGAGGATGTATGTACATTTTAATTAAATATTTAATTGTGAAACAGTCGCTTCTATAGCTACTCAAACTGGAAATGGTTTGGGTGTTAGCTCTTTTTTTGATCTGTTCCAATATAAAAGATAGTGTAATTCAAACATAACAAAACCAGAGTGTTCTTCTCTCTGCAGTAAGAGGGGAAAGACACGCAGCAGGAGCTAAAGGAGAGCTTGAAAGGCTCCTGCTGGCCGCCGATCAGGGTCCCCAGTATTTGCATACCAAAGGTAGCAGACATCTGGGGCAGAGGCTGTGGGGGCCTGCTGCCTCTCCTGCCCAGGGAATTCCGCCCCTTCCAGCCCTGTTTACCCACCAAAACGGGGTCAGAGCACAGGAAGGGATCTTAACCCTGCGTTTGAGGCAGAGCATGCTGCAAGCCCAGGGCCTGGCCACATGTGGGATTGGGGTTTTGGCAGCAGCTCTGCCAACCAGCCCTAACGTAAACCCCAAATGCAGAACAAAAAACTTCTGCCTGAATCACACTTTGAGACTACAGTCACGCTGGAGAAGTGCTCTGAGACATTATAAGAGGCATCACAGAAATGCTAAGTACTCTCTTTCCGGGCTATTTTTAGAAAATTAGTGAAGAGCACGATGCTACCCCTTTGCCATGTACATTGTACTTTCCACACTTGCATTAATTACACAGGCAGGTAATAATGGTCACACATAAAAACACACTCTCAGAGTGATCACCACAGTATTTTCTAATTTTCTGGACACTCTTCAGAGATGCTTCCCCCCTTCCCCAGCTGACCACGGAATCACTGCACAGCCTCACAGTGCTTTGCTGTGCTTGGACATCCTCCAACTCTGGACACTCCAGAGTGAAAAGTCAAGTAGAGAAAGGAGAACACAAAGATGAAGGCACTGAGAGGAAGGAAACTATCAAATATCACAATCCCAACAAGCCATTACTTTTCTCTGGGATCAGCTAGAGGGTTAGTAATGTGCTTCTCAACTCCATGCATAACAACAGTAGCAGATTACTAAAAAATTAGTAAAAATGGTAAAACAATGACTACCAAATGGAATCCTTGCAAGGACAAGTTTGAATATTTCACCCTAAAGCTCAGCAGAGACTAAAAAATAGTTTTGTAAAACACTGTTTTGCATAGACTGACCAGAATTTTGACCAGATATGTGATACTGGGGAACTGAGGGGGCAAATGTACTATTTTAAACCACAGCATATCAGCAGGACTGGCCAGGTACTACAGTATTTGAGATTCTTTTAAGGGAAATATCTTGATAAAATTTACCTGCTGTAAAACCAGTTTAAAAATTTTGCATGTGTTTTTTAATGGAATCCCAGCTCCACTGCATTGAGTAGCATGTCTTAGTGAAACTAAGCACTCCTGTTTTTCAGCTAGCAATTAATCAAGGCTATGTTTGATACCTCCTAATAGAAAAGAACAATTGCTACATTTAATTGCTAAAGGAATATAGCAATTAAATCACTAGGGCTAAATTGCCACATCCTTACAGTTTGCTTTAGGATTGGGTTTTCTGTGATGCAATCTCCACCAAAATTTCTTCACAAAGATTCTCTTGCAATGTGTCACAGTGGGAGAAGGCAAAAGTTTGTTCACCACCTCTGTTCAAAAGCTGCACTGAATCCTGGAGAAACCTTGAGAGTTTTGGAGGTCAGGGCTCTCTTTTCCAAGGCTCCAGGTGACTCAATCAGAGCCATCTTTGCCATGACCTCCTTGTTTCTCTTGAAATAGAAAACCCTACAGAAACTAATGTGGTTTGAAAACATATCAGCTCTTCACTGAAATTTCCTAGTAGGAAGGTGTACTTTATTCCCCTCTCAGTCCCATCCCCAAGCTGAATTCAGAAGCACATATGGTAGAAGCTCCCACAGCAAGTAATTGGGGCAGGTACCACAACCAAAGGACTCCTGTTGCTGCTCTGAAACAAGTGTGGATGCTCAGACCTCAGCAGCATGATCTGGCCCCTGGACATGATAGGTTTCCTATAAAGAACAGTGTTACTATAATCCCTCTCTTGTCATGAAATATTCTATTTTCTTTTTCATTCTTACAAAATAAAATGCTAAATTACCTAGTTTAGTAGGTCAATGTCAAAACTTATGATGAAAAAGAATCTTCCTAAGAGAGTTTCTTAAAACCTGTATAATCAGGCTGGTAATGCTGCCCACAGGGAAAACCCATTAGCAGAAATCTCTAACACATTTCAAAAAGCTGAACCTAAGTGGATTGTGGGTATGCCCATTTGCTGCAATGCAAGCAGCCCCTGCCATCTGAAGTGTTGCTACATCTCCGTGCACTGGTTTCCCCCTGCACAGCCTTGGTGTAGAAATCTCATCGTGCAGCCAAGCAGGCAGACTTTGTGGAGATGAGCAAAGTAGATTTGATCTTCCTCACATAACTGGAAGACGTTTTGTAGCTGATTTCAAGGGTTAAACTCTACTCCTGGACTTCAGCACTCAGAAATTCTACGCACTCTCTTTTTAGAGTACTCTTCCTTCCTTCCTATCCGCTAACACAATAGGGAAAGCTTTGTTATCATTAATCATCTTGGGAGCCCTGGGGATTCTCTGAGTGCTGGAACTGCTGCAGCCTCCCTGGAAAAACCCAAGAGATGTGCACCAAAGTTTCTGTCAGAGAAACTCACACAGATTTTCATTAATAACTGGATTTACAAGCTGGGGACATGGTTAATGCTTCATCTGAAGTCAAAGAAACTAAATCTTTGATAACCACCACCAAAATCAATATTTTAAAATAAAGTATTCTTTTCTTTTTTTTTTTTTTTTTTTTTTTTCCTGCAAGGATCTGTGATCTGAAGGGAGGAAAGAGACAGATTTTTCAGCATAAAACCAAGTAATGTTTTATACTGCACACAACATCACTAGATATTAGGAAAGCTAATATATGTATTGTAAATAGAGATGGAAACTTATAAAAAATTATATATTTTTGAGAGACAATGATTATGCCTTAACACAGGATGATTTACTCAGACTAAACACCTTAAATAGCAGGCACTGTATGAGTTTAGCAGCAATTATTTGACTAATTCATCTTGTCAGCCTCCTAACAAATAGTCCCAAAAGAAAAGCAGCCTGTCTTGTAATTTCTGGAGACTTTGAAGGAAAAGGATATCCTGTAGAAATTAAAGAAAAGCAACATGGCTGAGAAAACACTTGTAAATAAGTCATCAACATTCTGATTAGATCTCTAACTCCTTGATCTAAACGTTTTGTTTTTTTCATGCATTCTGCTACTTAAAACTAATTTTAAAAAAATAGATTAAGTGCAGAAATAAACAAAGACAAAAATGTAATCCTGATTTCTTAAAGTCTTTTTTATCTGCAGGTGCAAATTCTGCACTTATTTATAGCTGTTTCCTCTACTTAATGCCCACTTTTCACAGAAGTACAGTGCCAGCAATAATATACCCAATCCTCTATCTGAAACAGAAAGATACAGTGCTCAGATAGGGAAAATTGAGCTTTAAAACTCTTCAGACAACACATGAATTCCACAAACAATGCAGCAACACGATTCTGTAACTAAAAATAAACCAACAGCTTCTGATTGGGAGCCCATTTTCAGCATCCCCAGTGCCACACAGACTTACAGGGCATTTGTGCCCAAAACTGTGTGAGCACTAAGTGCAAGTGCACATCAAGATAAATGTCCCTACCATGTCACAAAATGGTTGTTTTAGGGCAAAATTGCAATAACTACACATGCAGGTTAAGTCCATAGCATTGATTCTACTTGCCTATCCTTGTGCTGCTACAATACTGATCATTTGAACCTAATTTATTCTCATTGTTTCTGTAGTTAACAAGCTGCTGTGTGTGTAAACAGAGGTCTGTGAGCTAAAACCTGGTGTCTTGCTCCACAGAAATTGCAATCTAAACAAAAAAACCTCTGCCCTGGAGAGCAGACTGGTTCACTCCACTGAAAAACAGAAGGGAAGAAACAAGAACAAGCAACAAGAGATGACAGGAACAGTGAGGCAGAGGGATTGAGCAGGGTGCTGCAGAAATAACCTGGCACACGACACAATAGTTCATAGCAGAGAGCAGTGGGACTGTGGGCACACTTCACAAAATATTTCCATTTATTAAAAGGGATTTTCAGTGTTTTCCTGCTTCAGAAGGGCATAGAGAATATAAATACAGCAAGAAAGAGGAGATGGTGAGCAAACAGTGGCAAGTAACCTCTGTGGTGGTCACTATGGACATATCTAGGGTAGATTGAGATAGATTAGGATAACACATCTGATTAGGATGCTATAGGAGATGCTAAATAAGTGAGAAATCATCCCCTTTAACTCCAGACAATGTTCCCTCACCCAATGAGACTCTTCCCAAAGGAAACAGGCTGTAAGACACATTTATGACACTGTACTCTGGAGCAGGCCCATCTGAAAAGGGTGGTCTCATCCAGCACAGTGGCTTCACACAGGCATCTTTTATCTGTCAGCCACCATGTTTTGGAGCCTGTTCACCCAGCTGCTTTATCCCATCATTTAAATGCTGTTTTAGACAACATTTTTTTCTCTCCTTTTGATTGATGTCCAGCCCAGCACATTATCCTTCCCTTTAAATTGATGTCACTTTCTTGAAGAGCCTAAGCATTACTCTAAACTGTGTTTTAATTGCTGTTTATATGTCCCTCAAGTGTGCAGAATCATTTATTGTTCAGCAAAAGACAGGACATTTTATAAATAAAATCCTCACTTGCTACTGAAAATGATAATATTAGCTGACAGCATCTGGATGCACTTTCAAAGCAAAGATTTTAGTTTTGCAAGACAAAGCTAAAATCACAGATGGCATAAGCTGGTGTGAAACCTGCAGAAAGATTTTTTTACCCCCCGTTCTTCGAATAGCATCGCAAGTTGGTGAGTAGGAGGAAAGTTAAAGCTTACACACATCCCAGCATGCCAATCCATGTCCTACTGAGATACTTGACTGTCTATTGCTTCCAAGCAGCTGGAAAAACGTCAAACTGTCATCACTGATTAAAATGGGATTTTATAGAAAGCATCATACATATTGTCACAATTTTAGTATTATTTTGTTGGATGGAAATAAAAAAAATGGCTAGTTTTGCTTCAAAACATATTTTCTTCACATTTTCCTCTGTTTCACACTAGTACTTACTAAAGGCTGTAATTACTTATTCAGTAATTATGGACTTCACCTTGCTTTGCAGAGTTGGGGATTTACCCATCATGATTTTTCACTGAAGAGCCTGAACTACTTCTAAACAGCCTGGAACTGCACAGATGTCTCCCCACCAACATTTCTGCCTCTTGCTGTCTCCAGGCTCATTCCTGGGCACTTGAGTGGAGCTGCTGGTGCCTGTGATTTTGATCTCATGGCTCACCTGCAGTTCTCTGCCTTTCCCTCCCTCAGCTCAGGAAGTAACTAGCTCTGTTGTACAAACACCTGGTTAGAGACAAGGGGATCATGTAGCCAAGGACACACTGTGTTAGCCTTTACTATTCAATGCAAACCTCAGAGAACCCAGAGCCTCCTGACTCCCATCTCCTCTTGTTATCATGAGATCCATCATTATTTGAATTTCCTTAACCTTGAAACAAAGCTTAAGCATGAAACTCTTTCATCTGTACTCTCTGTTGGTGGCAAAGTTTGTATAATGTCTTCCTACGTGTGTGCAAACTTCCAATGTTCATGCAACAAAACTTCCATGTGAACACTTGGCACTGAGAATGGAAAGGGAAGACCTGAGAGTCAACAGCAGGGGTGAGAGACAGCACCTGCTCCCAGAGGTGTTACAGAGGGGGACAGCTGAGGTTTCCACATTGCAGGATAGTGCTGCACCACCAGCCTAGAAGCTGGCTGGCCATTCTGGGGCAGCCTGTACTTACCAGTCACACAGGGAGAGTCCCAGCAGTGCTCCACAGATCCCTGCTGTGGGGCTGCCCACCACCAGCCCCTCCTGCTGCCCACAGCTGGTGCACATTGTTGTGCACAGCACAGCCCCAGTGTGCCAGGACAGGCTGCTCCACCGACAAGGCTCCAGAGCCTTTGGGCATCACAGGGCAGGGCCCCACACCACCCCCAACTCAGCCCAGCTCGAGGGACCCAGGGCAGCCACCAGCAGCACTGAAGGACTGGGCTGGACCAGCACTTAAACACCCTGAGTGGGAGCAGGTGGAAGCAGAGGATTGTGGAGAGCAGCTCTCTCTGTGTGGGGATGGATTGGCAGCACTGTGGTCACCACAGGCTGGGCATGGCCACAGCCCTGCTGAGATATCCATGGGGTGACCCTGTCCCCAGGGCCATCCACTGACCCATGAGGTCCCTGATGTCCTGCCAAGCTGAACTGCATCCTCCTGGGGAACATGAAATGGAAACAAACCTGGATTGCTGGATTCTCCACTGGCATTTAGGCTGGTAGGTCAGGAGGATAATTAGCTAATCTTAGGAAAAAATGGGGACTGTTGGTAGGGGACAACAAAAAGAACACTGAAAAATATAAACTCGACCATACCAATTACAATTCCTTGTTTTTAGCCAGTTGCTGCATCACTGTGAGTGTTAGGAAATGGTCTTCACAGGGAAAATAAAGTGACCTTGTTGCAGCCCTTCCAAACAGAACAAAATTATGTAAATACAGTTCTCCACCCAGTGTGCCTGCAACTCTATGTACTAATGGTTAAACCTCAGCCAACCCAGATCTCTGGAGAAAACAGAAGGTTAAAAAGTTAATTTTTCTCACCTGGGCAGCACTGGATTGTTTTTAATCTCTCCTGGGACATACTGCAATCAGGCAAAGGTGCAAAGAGAGATAGCTGCAGACTGATCATTTCTCCAAACAAATAATCACAATAAATTCATCAGAGCAAGAACTCTTGAAATACCAGAGGCCTGATGTAAACAGAGCTTCCAAATATATAAACCGAAAAGATGATGTTCAGCCTCTTTAAACAGTGAACAACCCCTTTCTTACAGGGATTGCAGTGTACTTTAAAATTTGAGCAAAGCTTTTGCTCCATTCCAGCTCTGAGCCGCTGAGTCGATGGGAGATGGGCAGTGCTGTGTCCCAGCCTGTCACAAGGACTTTGAGCTGGGGACATGCCATGCCTTGGGACATGCCATGCTCCCAGTTCAGCTTGTGAGCTGTCCCTCACAAGAGACACCTGGATTTTTGAGAGATTTCAGCATTAGCCAGCCAGCACAGCCCACACATGGCACAGGGCAATCATCCCACTGGTCACCCTGTGCTGCCCCTCTCTTAGGCACAGACTTTTTGGTGGGTTGTGCCCACTAAATTGGTTCAATAAGGCAGCTCAGGTGCTAAGCTGAGCCTTTGGCAGTGTGCACAAGTTTCTGCTGCCCAGCCCAGCCACTCTGGCAGCAGCCAAAGGAATTTGGGGCCACATCTGCATATTCTGGGTGACACTCAGCCAGAGATGATTCACCAGAGTTGGAGGAGTCTTGCAGAAAAGTGAGGTGCTCTTCATGGGATTAGGGGCACTAACGTGTCACTGAACTATTTTCAGACAAAAAGCATGTTTTTAAATCAGTGGATCTAGTTTTAAGGCTCAGTCATAAACCCTCAAATAAACAACAGCACAGATAGCAACCTGTCTCTGTAAACATGTCACTTCATGGATACTTTTACATGATACAGTAAACTGACCATATGCACTAATCAAAATACCAGCAAATAAAGCTTCTTGCCCATATTTTCCTAAACTGTATACCTTTAGCACATCTGCTGATCCTGAGGTATTAACTAACCACTCTTTCATAACTGTGAAAAGCAAATATTGACTGAGCATTGAGGTACGGTAAATAAATTACATTTACCCTGACATAGTGCTCATTGCCTTCCCTAATTATACACAGTGAAAAACATTTAGTTTGGCCATTCAAGAGCTGGATAAATAGGCTTAACAGCTACTGAGACAGTCAGGGCTATGAAAAATAAAAATGCATTGTAGCTGCAGCTACAATGCATCTTTAAAGATTAAAGAGGAAATAGTGTTATTCCATCCACATGCAAGTGTGATTGTACTCAATACAAGGAGTTGTCATTTGAAAAGATAAATAATTTATTGCTATTAGGC